>NC_077228.1:54899592-55167092 GCF_027887165.1 Monodelphis domestica | reverse complement strand
GCCAACAGACTAATAGGACATAAAGCTGTAAATTATAATAATTTGTAATATAATTATAAAAATATTAAAAAGTCACAAAATGATTAGAAATTAGAAATCATCTAAACTAATCCCTTAATTTTACACAAAAGGTCTGAAGAGGTTAAAAGTGACATATCCAAGGTCACATAGAAAGTAGAAAAGAGATGAAAGTATTGAATCACATCTGGTTCTGCTGCTGAAGAAAGGTGGGGAAAATCCAGTTCTAACTGTTATGTAACCTCAGCTGGTTCCTCACTGCTGCTGGGCAATCCTAACTATGCCTCTCTCATCGACTCACTATCCTATTCTCCACCAGGGATCTTCCATACCTCTTCATCCCTCTTCAAACCTTCCCTACCTCATTCTCCCCCCACCCTTTCAGCAGAGAACTTGATCTCATATTTTACAGAAAAAATCAAGGCCATTCACCATGAATTCTCTCTTCTCCTCTCTTCCTCAGCTCTTATCCTCTATCATATGTCTCCTGCCACCATCTCCTCCTTGTTTCCTTGTCTCCTTCTGTCTCACATGATGAAATGGCCTCGTTACCCCTCACCAAAGTTAATTCCTCTTTACCTGTTCAAATGATCCCCTTCTATTCTTTCTCCTTTAACAGGAGGTCTCCCTCACACCTCTATTTCTTATTTTCTATATCTCCCTGTCTATTATCTCATTCCCTACTACTTACAAACAAACCCATCTACCCCAACCTAAAAAAAATGCTCACTTGCTCCTTCCATCCCTGCTATCTCGCATAACTCTTCTGTCCTTTGTAACTAATCTCTTTGAAAATACCATCTATGACAGGTGTCTCTTTGTTCTCGTTCTCTCCTCCTATTTACTCCTTAACTCCTTATAATCCAGCTTCTGACTTTAAAATGACAAGGTCTCCCTAAAGCTCCCAAAAGATCTTTTAATTTCCAAACCCAGTGGTCTTTTCTCAAGCCTCATTCTCTTCTACCTTTCTTCAGACTTTGACAATGTTGATTATCTTCTCCTACTTGATAGTCTTCTCTCTAGATTTTCAAGGCACCACTTTCTCCTGGTTCTCCTCCTACTGATCCAACCACTCCTTCTCAGTTTCCTTTGCCAGATCCTCATCCAAATAACACCCTCTAAACATGAGTGTCCCTCATTATTCTGTCCTAGACCCTCTTCTCTCCTCCCTCTATACTATATCACTTAGTGATCTCTTCCCCTCCCATGGATCTAATTACCCTCTCTACACCGATGATTCTCTAGTCTACCTAGCCTGTCCCAATCTCTCTGCTGACCTTCAATTTCACATTTCTAACTATCTTTCAGATATCTCAAACTGGATGTCCAGTAGACATCTTAAATAACTGTGTCCAAGCTTGAACTCATGATCTTCTCCCACACCCAAGCCCTCTTCCTTCTTTTCTTCCCTGTTACTGTCAAGGGCACCACCATCTTCTCAACCCTCAGACATTTTCTTTTAGCTTCATCTTCTCACTTTTACCATCCAAACTGTTACCCAGACCTGTCAATTCACCTTAGTAATGTCTCTCAAATATATCCCCTTCTCTCATTTGATATGGCTACCCCTCTAATACAGGGCTTCATCTCTTCACCTTTAGATTATTGCAATATCCTGCAGGTGGGTCTTTCTTCAAGTCTCTCCCCTCTCCAATACTCACCCTCTGTTCAGCCACTAAAAGGAGTTTTTCTAAAGTTCAAGTCTGACTAAATCACCCTCCCCACACACACACACACACTTGATAAATCCATTGACTCTCTGTCATCTCCAGAATCAAATACAAAATACTCTGCTTGGCTTTTAAAGCCCTTCTTAACATAACACCGCCCCACTTCCCACCTCTGGTTTTCCTACTCCTTCCTCTCCACTACATACTTTTCACTTCTGAGACACCAACCTCTTGGCTGTTCCCTGAACAAGGCACTGCATCTCTCAGCGCTGGACATTTTCTCTGGCTGTCCCCATGCCTAAAATGCTCTCCCTCCTCTGCTCTGACTATAGACCTCCCTGACTTTCTTTAAATCCTCACTAAAATCTCATATGCTATAAGAATTTGTCAACCCCTCTTAATTCTTCCTTTCCTTCTATAAATTATTTTCTATTTATCCTTTATGTAGCCAGTTTGTACATATTTGTTTACTTCTTATTTCCCCCATTAGATGATGAACTCCTTGAAGGCAAGGACTCCCCTTTGCCTTTTCTTGGATCCTTAGTGCTTACTCCAGTGCCTAGGATACAGTAGGTGCTTAATAAAGATTACTGACTGATTGACAGATCTAAGATTCACTCCTTCTTGAATCTTTGGGAAAAAATGAAGCTGATGGCTCACAAATGTGCATCAAATATCATAGACAAGATTTCTTGATCTTGAAAGCTCTTTTCATTCCTTCAATAAAAGAGATCATAGAGGGCAGCTGAGTGGCTCAGTGGATTGAGAGCCAGGTTTAGAGAGGGAAGGTCCTGGGTTCAAGTCTGGACTCAGACACTTCCCAACTATGTGATGCTGGGTAAGTCACTCAACCCCCATTGCCTAGCCCTTACCACTCTTCTGCCTTGGAACCAAAACACGGTATTGAGTCTAAGATGGAAGATGAGGGTTTTTTAAATAAGAGAGATCATCGAATTAGAAGGGACTTTAACAATCATCTTGGTCAACCCAACCCCCTCATTTTACAAATGAGGAGACTGAAATCCTCCCACAGAGATTAAGGGACTTGCTCAAAGTCACTCACTGAGCTAGTACATAGCAAAGGGAAGATGGAAATACAGATTACCTGATTCCAAATACAATACTTTGTCCATTATGCCACAAATATTCTTTTTATTCTTCAACAACGTTTTATTTTTTTTCCCAGTTACATGTCAAAATAATTCTTAGCATTCATTTTCTAACATTTTGAGTTCTAAATTCTCTCCCCCCATCCCCTGAGACAATAAGCAATTTGATATAGGTTATACATGTATCCCAAATATTTATCGAACAGCTTTTACATATCAGGTACGGTGAGGGTAAATACCACAGGAGAAGACGTGTTGCCCCCATGGAAGTTACCACATATGGGTCATTGGATCACGGAAGCTGATCTTTTAAGCTGAAGAGCTTAAGGCAACATTGTTATTCTGGCCCATTTCCTTGACTTCTTGGGGACTGAGTATTCTTGGGACTTGGCTTTCTCTTTGAGGTTATGGATATTCTGCTCTCCTCAAAAATGCTGGGAATATCTCAGTCAGGAAACTGTGTGCCCAGCCTTCCCTGTTGTGAATGGAAAGAAGCTTGTTCTCTGCGGAGTATCAATTCCAAGCTTTCCCTCTTTCTAACTTGTCCTCAATTTGTTCCACAGCTCTCCACCATCATAGACATGCTGGAAGGAGCTTTCTATGGGCTGGATCTTTTAAAGCTTCATTCAGTCACCACAAAGCTGGTGGGACGAGTGGAGAAACTCGAGGAGGTAAGAGGGATTCTGGTTTCTTGGTCCTGTATTCAGCCAAACCCAGCATTGAGTCAGACTTTAACTAAGGCTTCATCTGATGCTAAAGGGAACTTGCCTTGTGCATAAAAATTTTTTTTTTAAACTCTTACCATCTGTCTTAGAATCAATACTGTGTATTGACTCCAAGGCAGAAGAACGGTAAGGGCTAGGCAATGGGGATCAAGTGACTAACCCAGGGTCACACAGCTATGAAATATCTGAAGCTAGATTTGAACCCAGGACTTCTTGTCTCCATTTGATATGGATAATATATTAAATGCCCCTGTTAGAAGAGATAGGATGGCTATTCTTATTCTCATTTTAGAAATAAAGAAACTGAGCATAAAGAAGTGACTACAACAATATTGCTACTAGATTGCTGAGGTAGGATCTGAATCAAGGTTTCTTGATACTAAATCTTGTGGGTTTTGTTTTTTATTTTTTCTTTTGCATTAAGCTGCCTCTACAACAGAAAATAATCACCCAGATTCCTTCAGATGGAAAGAAGGGAACAAGAATTTATTATACATCTAGCATATACTGAACACTGGGTTAAGCCCTTTATAAGCATAATCTCATTTGATCCTTACAACAAGCTTGGGGAACAAGTTCTATTATGATATGACCTCCATTACACAGGTGAAAAAACTGAGGTGGCTGTTGTTGTTCAATCAGGCTTGACTCTCTGTGACCCCATTTGGGGTTTTCTTTGGCAAAGATACCGAAGTGGTTTACCATTTTCTTCTCTAGCTCATTTCAGAGTTGAGGATACTGAGGCAGACAGGGTTAAGTGACTTGCCCACAGTCACACAGCTAATAAGTATTTGAAACCAGATTTGAATTCAGGAAGATGTCTTCCTGACTCCAGACCCAGCACCCTATCCACTACTCCTTCCAGTTGTCCAGAGGTTAAATATCTTGTCCAGAGTTACCAGTCAGTAAGTGTTTGAGGAGGAATTTATTTCAGTTCTTTTTGACTCTAGACACAGTGCTCTAGCTCTGTGCCCCCTGGTTTCCTCTGATGGTGGGCCAGGAACATAATTTTTCTGTATAAGGGAAGTTAGTACTTTGAGAATTTTGACGTACATTCAGGAGGGAAGAAGGTAATGCCTACAAACCCTTCTTTTTAACAGATTATAAGAATTCATTTTTCTTTAGCACTTTAGTGATGGAAAATGTTACTATTCCCATTGTATAGATGAACAAACTGAAGATCAAGGAATCAAAGTGACAACTTTTCCGTGCCTTTTTTCCTCTATATTGTAAACTGAATCTCTAAAATGAAGAGATTGCACTAGATGATTTCTCCCTTTCAGCTTTAGATTGGTGATTCTCAGGTCACTTAGAATAATACAAGACAGGATACATAATGCTAGCTGGCATTCATCAGTGATGTCTCATGCAAAGATCTTTAACTGAGGTGGAAGGAGAGCTTGGGCTTTCTTCCACCATTAATGAAACTGTGTGATCTTAAGAAAACATTTTTTTTACCTCAATCATTTTCCTTGTCTGGAAAACTATAAGGAATGGCCCATGTATTTTCCAGAGTTGCTGGAAAGAGAAAAAAGGAATCAGTTGATAGAAAGGAATTACCTTCTGTTAGGCAAGTACTTATTAATTCACTCAATCCATGGTTCTGTGTGGGTCATCATCCTTCACAGACTTTCTGAGTTTCCCCCTCCTCTGGGATTCTTGTCCACATTTTTCTAGAAACCTCTCCAGTTCTTTTAACTTTCAACGAAAACTTTTACTAAGGTCTTCATCATACTGGGGGGGGGGGGACAGCAATGGGAGCAGGGGTACTTGATGACCTTTTTCACAGATTCCTTTGACCATGGAAATCAGGACTTGAAGATATTGTGAAATATTGTGAAATATGTATCGTTCTTTGACTAAGAAACATTTTCAGCCCAATCTCTCACTGTCTCCTTTTACCAATGCATCCTTGTTCCTTCATTGCAAAATCAATGTTTTCTGAATCCTACTATTTGTGTTTAGGGTCTGTTTTCAAGCTCAAATGGCCTAAGATTGTTGTGTAAGATTAGACTCCTAGCTGCCCCCAATGGGGGACTGACTAGGGATCACATGACCAATAGAATGCTGCCCCCCATTTCCTTTACTTGCCCATTTGCTCTCATATTCTAGAGGGGCCACCAGAGAGCACCAGATTGTGCCCTGAACTTATTGTCTTTCTCTTTGATACTTTTGCCAATGGTGGGGATAGATTTTGGTGGGAGAAGGTAGCCATCAATGGGACTGAGCACCACCACCCACTTCACATATTAGCTACTGAATGAATCTTCAGATAACTAGATTTCTTGACACTCTACCATTTGGGACTGGATTCAAACCAGTGGCTCAGACCCAATGGCCCAGCCCCCCTAAGCCACCCAAGTACCTAGCTCCTCTTTAAAGGAGTATTATATTACTCTATGGGCACTGCTACTCATTGTCCATTTGGCTTTCATCATGATCCGACCGCTCACACCATTTTCTTTTCTTTTTCTTTTTTCAATTTAGCACAGGACCCCTTTGTGGGTTTGAGCATGGTTTTAATGGGGCAAGGTTACATTTTTCAGTCCCTGAATGGGTAATGACTAGATAGATCAGTTAGCCGCAGCTCTTGGCAAAAGAACAAGAAATTCAGAATCCAAGGATATAGATTTTTTTCCTTTTTCTTTTTTTTTAACTCTTACCTTCTTAGTATCAGTTTTAAGATAGAAAAGAGACAAGGACTAAGCAATTGGGATTAAATGACTTGCCCATGATTACATAGCTAGGAAGTGTATGACACCAGATTTGAACCCAGATTCTCCCATCACTAGACCTGGTACTCTAACCACTTAGATACCTAGCTGCCCCAAGGGTCTAGGTTTGAATTCCAGATCTTCTACTTCCAAGTTGTGTTACTGTGGATAAATCATTCCCCATCCTCTGAGCCTGTTTACTCAACTACAGAATGAGAGAGTAGGGGTAGATCATCCGTAAGGTGTCTTCCAGCTCTAAATGCCAAGATGATAATGAGTTTAGCAAAACTAGAAATAGTGTTCTTAACACTGGCCGATCATTCTGCCAATTTTCACTCTTGGACATCATGAGGACTAAGTAGGAGAAAGAGAGGGGAAGGATAGATGCAGACCCCTCCCCATGATATTCCCATGGTAGGAAAAATTTTATAAAAGGGAGAAGGACTTGTCTGGTTCCTACCCAATGCTTTCACATACATAATCTCATTTGATTTTCACAAAAGTCCTGTGAAGTAGACTCATCATTTGGATAGAAACTGAAGTCCTTAGAACTTTGATGATTTGACCAAAATTGCACAGAGGAGCACAACTCAGGTCTTCTGATCTTAAGTGCTCGTTCTGCTTCCTATTCTGTGTATTTGGAGGTTGCCATAGTCAGGGAAGGCTGACACAGAGGCCTGGGGGTTTGATCTCCACAGAGAAAGTTACCTTGAAGCTGAGAGCCAGCCAAACATCTCCTCACTGGGTTTGGCTGATGTCCACATGGAGCGCTACTAATTGAAAAGGCAGAGTTTTACGGAAATGAGAAAAACATAACTCCTCCAGAACAGCTTGGAGGGAATTGAAGTAACACACTGCTCTTGGATATACCTGCAGGGCTCATTTTTTATATTCCTTCCTACTGTGGCAAGTTCCATAGGGATCGGCTTGGATGAGTGCTTTGGCCAAAGACAAGTTTCCACTAGGTAATATCTTCAATGTAATTTATGTGTGTGCCGTGGGGTATATGAGAAGAGATTTGAAAACTAGATGAAAGGAGAATTGTGCTTAGTTTTTCCCATATCTTTCCTCACATTCATTCTCTTGGCTTGGAATGGTCCATCTCTTCACATACTGAAGTGGTCACTACTCTCTTGGGCCCAGATCAAATGACTCCTCCTCCAGGAGAGCTTCTCCCATTGTCTGTCCTGTCTTTAATGATCTTTCATTTCATACCTCACTCGGCATTTTGTTTTTCATCTCTCGGATCTACTTTTTCCACAATCAGTTTGTGTCATCTCTCCTTTAGACTAAACTTCATGTCCATGAAGACAGAGATGGGACTTACAAACTTTATATCTCCTGTAGAGAATAATGGCTTGATACAGTAGGTGTTTAATGAATGTCTGGGAAATAGCAAGGGCAAAAAGTAGGAAGGAAGAAAGGAAGGAAGGAAGGAAGGAAGGAAGGAAGGAAGGAAGGAAGGAAGGAAGGAAGGAAGGAAGGAAGGAAGGAAGGAAGGAAGGAAGGAAGGAAGGAGGGAAGGAGGGAGGGAGGGAGGGAGGGAGGAAGGAAGGAAGGAAGGAAGGAAGGAAGGAAGGAAGGAAGGAAGGAAGGAAGGAAGGAGGGAAGGAGGGAGGGAGGGAGGGAGGGAGGAAGGAAGGAAGGAAGGAAGGAAGGAAGGAAGGAAGGAAGGAAGGAAGGAAGGAAGGAAGGAAGGAAGGAAGGAAGGAAGGAAGGAAGGAAGGAAGGAAGGAAGGAAGGAAGGAAGGAAGGAAGGAAGGAAGGAAGAGGGGGGAAGAAGAAAGGGAGTGAGGGAGAAAAAGATGGAAGGAAAGGGAAAGGGGAAAGAAGAGAAGGATATTATCTAAGGTTGTAAGACCAGAGGATGATAGTTTTAGAGCAGAAGGGACTTTTCTTAGTTTCATAGATAGAAAGGTAGATAGGGACCTAGAGTGTATCTAATCCAGGCTCTTCATTTTACAGATGCAGAAACTGAGGCTGAGGGAGTTCTCTGACTAGAGTCTTTCCATTGTATGATCAGGACTGTCCTTAGGAATAGACAGGGTAGCTAAATGCCTGTATTTGTTAGATTTCAGGGAAGTTGAGAAGGCTTCCCATGGCTGATACCTGACATCTTATCCCTGATTTCATTTCTTGGGGTCTTGACTCCTGTTCAAATGCAAGTGGGATAAAGATCCTTCCTTTCAGAGACTGGGCTTTGCATTGAGGAAGGGTAAAGTGGTAGAAGTTTGAAAGTACTGGGCACCTCTGCAGAGGAATTGCTCCTTTGGAGAGAGGGGACAGGCAGCCAAAGAAGAGGTTGGAGTGGCTGGAGAAAAATGTCTTCTACTTCCCAATTCAGTTAGTCTTGAATGTGGTGCTGATTCTATAGAAAGAATTTGCCACTCAATTCAAAGAGCATTTGTTAAGTATCAACCAGACACCAGTCACCATGCTAGGAGTCTCTGTCCTCAAGGAACTTACATTCTATTAATTTCAAAGACCAGCTCAGTTTCTGTACATCTTGCTTATAAAAAGATCTCTGTTTTTGGCTGATAAAAGGTTAGTCCCACTATAGAGCTATCTAGGTCATACAATGGAGGAAACCCTGGCCCTGGAATCTGAATTCAAAACCTACTTTAGATATTTACCAGCTATGTGACACTGAGCAAGTCATTTAACCTCTGACCATCTCAGTTTTTTCATCTGTAAAAATGGATATTATAAAAGTCCCTACCTCTGAGGTATGTTATAAAGACCAGTTAGAGTAATATTTGTAAAGCACTTCATACACCCTAAATGCTGGTTATTTATTAGCTATTATAGGGGAGCTGGAATATCTGCTCGCTTACTTTCATTGTTGTTCAGGTGTTTTCAGTTGTGTATGACTCTCCATGACCCCGTTTGGGGTTTTCTTAGCAGAGATGGCTCCCACCATAAAATAAGACCTGTAAGACCCAAGATGGTGAGGCAGCTAGGTGGCACAGTGGATAGCCTAGTCAGAAAGACCTGAATTCAAATCTAGCCTTAGATACTTGCTAGCTGTGTGACCCTAGGCAAACCATGTACCTCTGTTTACCTCAGTTCATTTATAAAATGAGCTGGAAAAGGAAATGGCACACCATCCCACTATCTTTGCCAAAGAAATCCCAAATGGAGTCACTGAGGGTCCAAAATGACTAGAATGACTGAACAATAACAAAGACTCAAGATGTCAGGGGATTATTCTCCTTTGAATGCCACCCAAGGTGGAACACTAAGTCTAATGCCTAATGCATCAGAATTGGTGACTATTGGATTGTTCAGTATTTATCTTGTTTGGTCCTATTCCTTTTGCCTGTTGTCTCTTTTATTAGACTGGGAGCTCTTCAGGGTCAGAACTGGCTTTTGCCTTTTTTTTCTTATACCCAGTGCTTAGCCTAGTACCTGACACATAGTGGGCACTTAAGAAATGCTTATTAACTGCCTCATTATCACATACTGCAGTGTAGATGTTAGCACTTGAGTGAAAATAAATGAGACCCAGCCTCTAAAACACAAGAGCTATATGTTATGACTTGGGTGCATCCATAATGAAACAGGTCCTAGAGGAAGAAGAGGAGGTTCAGATTTCTAAATTTGGCTTCATCTCTTATCCTGCATCCTTAGCCAAATCACTTCTCTCTGTGCCTTAGTTTTATAATCTGTAAAATGAATGGACTGAACCAATTCTGTGTGTTGGTTCCAAGGTTAGGCAATGGAGGATAAGCCATTTGCCCAGGGTCACCCAGGGAGGAAGTATCTGAGGTCAAATTTGAACCCAGGACCTTTGTTCTCTAGTCAATTCACTGAGCCACTTAGCTGCCTCTGGCAAGCCACTTCCCTATCCTTAGGCTTCCTTTTCTTAACTGTAAAATGACTAGAGAGAGCATTGGTGTCAAACTCAAATAGAAGCAGATTCCTGGGTCTGTCTATTGACTTACAAAACCACAAATTAGCATTATCTATTACACGTTAAATTTTTCTTTCTTTCTTTCTTTCTTTCTTTCTTTCTTTCTTTCTTTCTTTCTTTCTTTCTTTCTTTCTTTCTTTCTTTCTTTCTTTCTTTTTTAAACATTTCTAATTACAATCTGCTACTTCTCCCCTAGTAGAGAAGTGGAAAATCTATAGTTTTGACATTCTCTGACTTCATGACCTATCCTTAACCACAGTGTACCCTTGGAAAAACAGCAAGGCGTATGTGTCATCGACATTCCTTCCTCATGTTAATGCTGCCCAGGATTCAGAGTTAAAACCTGGGAAGGATTTAGCAGACTCAGCCCTGGCTACGGCATCGACTGTGTAGGCATATGGGAAGCCAAAGGCTTCCTCCTCAAGGCTTTGCTTGGCTTGTCTGTTTTGGGTCTGGAAAGCAGATCAAAGTTGCATTTCTGGCCCTGAGGGAATGTGTCTTTTTTTCACGAACAAATGGAGAAATTTATCTTTCATCTGTGCAGTGCTGGCCTTGATCAAAACTGTAAAGTTGGAGGTTTGGTTTCAGTGTACTCAGTCTCTCTTTTTTTGTACTCTTGACCTCCTTCTCCAGAACCCTCACTGCTCTGTCTGTCTGTCCCCTACAAAATCTTCTATCAGTCATTTACACTATAGTATAAATACTACCCATGAGGCTTAGATTTTTAGCATTGGAAGGCACCTTGCATATAATCTAGTCTGACTCCCTCATCTTGTTGATGAGGAAAATGGGTGAGAGAGAGAGAGAGAGAGAGAGAGAGAGAGAGAGAGTAAATGTGTTACCTCTCCCTAAGGGATTTTCATTTCAACTTGATCTCAACGGGTGGAACAAAAGGTCTTGTCCCCTGTTGGAGGAATTTTAGATGCCACAAAATAGTTGAGGGGAAACCCCTGTGGTGGCTGGGAAACATCCATCTTTGGTAGATGGCTACTCTACTCATGCTAAGGTCCAACCAAGATCAATTCTTTGTTCACCCTTTGTTGGGAGAGGGGCTGGGAGGGAGGATTTGAGAGGCTGGCCACCCCTCACTCTGCTGGTCTAGAACAAGGTCAGAGCATCCAGAATTTAGTCATGGCATCTGACAGACACCTATGATTTTCAAGCAGGCACTAGTGCACCAACTGACAAGCATTTATCAGATGTGCCAGGCATTATGCTTGCTTTTGCTAGATGGAGGGAAAAATACATACATGTAAAAGTGAATATAAAACATATTCCACGTGATTTTGGAGGCTACAGTACTAGTGCTTGAGGAGAAGCAAGGATGGCATAGGTAGGATTGAATTTAGCTCCGTTTTGAAGGGGTTAATAGGCAGAAGTGAGGATGCCTAAGACAACAGGCCCTTTCACTGCTCCCCCCCCCCCCCGAGCCCTTCTCTTGGACAAATGGTATTGGGGTCAATAGGTATGGTTTAGGGTATGGTTGCTGGCCTTACCATTCTACATAGTGTCAGGAAAGGGAAAGAAACAATATTCCTAGTGGGGAAAGCAGGAACGAGCAGATACTAAGTGCTTGGCCACCATATTTCTGTCACATTGATTTTGGCATGGGTCTCCAAAATGGATGGAGCCTGGCTCAGTATTTTAAAATAGGAATCTTTGGTGTTTAGATCCTTTTGTGACATGGAACAGCACTAGACTTGCAGGCATAGCTTGGCTAAATAATATTTGCTCTTGACTAATTTCCAATGACATTCCATTTCTTTTCCACTCAATGTTCCATCTCTGATCCAGTCTATATCCATATCTCTTCTACTCCAAGCCCCAACTCTGCTGTGTCCCATGGACAACCTTATTCTCCATATTTGTCCTAACTTCATGCCCTGCATTTGATCCATCCCAGGTAGCATCTCTGTTGAATACTTTGCCTCAATTCTATTCCAACTCCATGCCTTATATCATTGTTCCATCCTTTGTCCCATCTTGAATCTATCCTATGTCCCAGATCAGCATCCAATTGCCAAGTTCCCCTTAACCTATAACTACGGACTAAAAGTGATTCATTTAGCTTTCCTGGGAGACCAAAATGCAGGCAACTGGAATAAAATAATAAAAAATAGAATTATGAAATATGTGCAAATGGTTGAGTAGATGGAGCAAGAAGAAATGAAATAATTTGGGAAAAGGAAACAGTTATAAACTTGACAGAAGAGCCTTTCCAGAAAAAGAAATCATTCAAATGTTAACAGAATGTGATAGCTGTAAGAGATCTTAGAGATCATCTTGTCCAAGGCTTTCATTTTAAAGATGAGGAAACTGAGGCAGAAAGAGGAAAATTGACTTGGCCAGTGGTTCAGAGTGATTAAGTGGTGTAGGGGAAACTAGAACCCAAGATGTTTTATTTCTACTTTAGAGCTCATTTTTCTAGACTTGTCAAAATGGCATCCAAGGCAATCATGGGAAGTGCCTGTTGCAAAAAAAAAAAAGGCTTAGGCACTGACAATTAGCACACGAAATGCACCAGGGCAAGGCTGGAGACCTCTCTCCCTTCTTGGTTTTCTGAATTATGCTTTCAGCTGTTGGAAGGACTTAGTGCTCTCTGTGGGTTTCCTTCTCTAGCTTCACCAGCTGTCTCTGAATGTTTTTTCTCTTTAACCCCCCTACCAGGTGCTGAGGGTGAGTGTCAACTGACATTGGCCTCCTGGGTCCAGACACAATGGTTCTTTGGCTGTGCTGGGGATGTATTTCTAGAAAATTAATGTTAAAAGGGAATGAGAGGATCTAACAGATGCAGCACTGCAACCTGAGCTGCAGTTTTTAATAAACCCACACCAAAATAAGAGGGAGGATAGTCTAGAAAGCACCTAGCTACCCTTGATTAGCCCATAATCCCCAGGCTCAGATGAATTGCATCATCCCAAAGCATGAAAAGAACTGGTGGATGTGATTGCTAAGCCATAGATAGTGATTTTTGAAAATTCATGAAGGAGAAGAAAGTTGCCACAGTTTTCAAAAAAGGAAAGGGAATAGAATCTGAAAACTAGAAACCATTGATTAGGGGCAAAATTCCAAAAGGTATTATATTAGAGGGATGGATAGTGAGCATGTAGAAAAGGAAGCAGTGATCACAAAAAAGCTAGACTAACTTCAACACAGGTCATTTTCCAGACTAATTTCTCCTTCTGACAGGGTTACTATGCTGGGAAAGCAAAGAAATATACAGGATGGTTCATCTAGATTTTAACAAAAGCAATTGATAAAGGGTCTTATTCTATTATTGTGGGAGAAGTGGAGAGGTTGAGACAGGAAAAACGTAGAATGAAGCAGATGTTGAATTTGTTGAATTTCTGATCCTTAAGAGTAGTCATTAATGTTTGACATCAGCTTGGAAGGAGATTCCCAATGTAGAGCCCTAGGAATTGAACTTGATTCCTATGAGGGTTAACATTATTATCATTGTTTTAGACAAAGACATGGGATACATACTTTAGAATTTTGCTCATGAGACATAAAGCTTGGGGAGATGATTGACATTAGATAACAGTCAGAATTGGAAAATATTTTTATAAGTTAAGTTTTTTATAAGTTTTATAAGTTATAATATTTTATAAGTTAACCATTGGACTGGATTTAATAGGAATAAATGTAAAGTCTTAACTTTGGATTAAGAAAATACTTTACAAGGACAAGATGGAAAATATGGGAAGATAGCAGTTTATATGAAAAGGATAAGGGGGTTTCAGTGGGTTGAACTGAATCAAATCAAATTATCAATAATTATGAATAAATCAAAAGTTAATGAGCTCTTGGACTACATTGAGAGTGATAGTGTTAGGGGTTGTGATGGGGAGGGGAAAGGCATTTATATAGAACCTGTTATATGCCAGGTACTGTGCTAAACGCCATTTAAAAAAATATTGTCTCATTTGATCCCTCACAACAACCCTGCAAGGTAACTGCTATTATCACCCCCATTTTACTGCTGAGGAAACTGAGGCAGACAGAGGTCAATTCTCTTACCTAGAATCACTCAGCTAAGGAGTATCCAAAGCCTGATTTGAACTCAGGTCTTCCTGATTCCAGGCCCAGCCCTCTATCTTCGCATCATCTGGTGGTCCCACCGTACTGTGCCTCGCTCAGACTACATCTGATTACTGGGTTCTGTTCCAGGAATCACATTTTAGGAATATCAGTAAGGGATAGTGTATCTGGAGGCAGACAACTAGGATAGCAAAGGGCTTCAAGAGCCATGGCATGTGAGTGTTGGTTGGAATAATTCAGAATCACAGCATCATAAATTTCAAGCTGAAAATGACTTTTAGAAGGCATCTTGTCCATATGAAGAAGCGAAGATTCATAAAAGTTAAGTGACGTGTTTAAGGTAGCGTAGCTACTAAAGAGCATCTGTGGGATTTGAGCCCAGCTTCTCTGACTCCAAATTCATCACACTGTCCACTATTTCATGCCAATGGAGACACAACTTGGCGTAGATGGCAAATAATCACAGGATATCCAAGTTGGCAGGGATCTCAGAGATCATCTAGTCCAACCCTAACCAAAAAAGAATCTACCATGTTTATGACAAGTTTTTGTTTAGATATTTTTTTCTCAAGGAAAAACTTACTTTCTCCTAATATAACCCATTCTACATTGATATTACTCAAATGTCTGCAAGGTTTTTCCTTATAATAAGCCTAAATTTGCCTTTTTACCCCTTCTACCCTATTTCTTATTCACTTTGGAGTAAAGTTTTTGTTGTTGTTTAGTTGTTTTCAATTGAGTGACTTTTCATGCCCCCATTTGGGGTTTTCTTGGTAGAGATACTAGAGTGGTTTACCATTTCCTTCTCCAGTTCTTCTTCCAGATGAGGAAACCAAGGCAAAGAGGGTTAAGTGACTTACCCAGGATCAGGCAGCTAGTAAATACTTGAGGCCAGATTGGAAGTCCAGGCCCAGCACTCTGTCCATTCAGCTACTTAGCTACCTCTGGGGCCAAGTAGAACAAATGTAATCCCTCATCCAGACTATAAACCCTTCAAATATTTGAACATAGCTATCATGTAACTCTTCCACCTCCCAATCTTCTCTATCCCAGGCCAAATACTCCCAGTTCCTTCAACTTATTCCTCAGTCAGTTCACAGCCTAAGCATAATAAACATAACTTCGTTAAATAAATTTTTGTTAAGTCCTTGTTGAGGCAGCTCTCTAGCACAGTGGATAGTGTTGGACTTGAAGTCTTCCTAATTCATCTTCCTGACTTCTTGACACATTTTCCTAAGTTTAAACCTGACTTCAGACCCTTACTAACTGGGTGACTCTAGGCAAATTACTTAACCCTTTTGGCCTTCATTTCCTCATCTCTAGTAGGAACTAGAGAAGGGGGGCAGCTATGTGGCTCAGTGGATAGAGAGCCAAGCCTTGCAATGGGAAGTCCTGGGTTCAAATGTGGGCTTAGATATTCTGAGCTGTAGAACCCTAAGCAAGTCACTTAACTCCCATTGCCTAGTCCCTACCACACTTCTGCTTTGGAAACAATACTTAGTACTGATTCTAAAATGGAAGGTGAAGGTTTTTTACAAAAAAATGAGTTGGAGAAGGAAGTGGCAAACCAGTCTAGTATCTTTGCTGAGAAAATGCCAAATAGGGTCATGAAGAGTTAGACATAGCTGAAATGACTGAACAGCAACAAAAAAGGTCTTTGTCCAAAACCTTCTTTGGGTATTTGAAGGGCTGTCATGTGGAAGAAGCAATAGATTTACTCTGCTTGGCTCTAGAAAGCCAAATGAGGAGCAGAGGGGCAAATTTTAGCTCTAGAAAAGAAACATTTCTGTCAGTTAGAACTATTCCAAAGTGGAATGGACTGCTTGGAGAAGCTTGGAGAAGCCTCCACGGGACCTCAGCTTTAATAAAGTTTCCTTTCACTAGACCTCTTCAAACTGGGGACCTTCAAGCTGGATGACCAATCAGGAACATTTTAGGGAGAATTCTTGTCCCAAGGCAGGTCTGACCAGATGACTTCCCACCTGACTCTACCATCTATCTACTATCTATCTCTTCTCTCTCCAGACACACATTACCATGTCCTCCATCATTGGTCTTCATTTTTCTGTTAACCATTGTCTCCTACATTGTCTCTTCTGTTCTTATTCGTCCATAGACCATGCGAAACATGGCAAATGAGTTATACTTATTAAGGTGTTCAAATATGTAATATAGCTATAATCTTGAATACATTATTCATTCCTGTGCCTATCTCCTTACTTTTTGTTCTTCTCCCTAGTCCTTATTAAGCAGGGAAATGAACATTCAATCTTCGATCAACTAATCAATGAGCATTTATTTATTGGGTCCATCATGGGCCATTCAGTAGGGTTAAACAGACCCTTCTCTTTTAGTTCTCTCTCTACCTGTCTAGCCACTCCTCAGCCTCCTTGGGTGAATTGTCATCCATGTCATGCCCACAAACTGTGGGTGTCCCCTAAGGTTGTGTCCTGGGCCATCTTCTCTTTCCTTTATAGACTCCTTCACTCAGTGATTTCATCTGATCATAGGGCTCGAGTTACCATTCTCATTCCAATGCTTCCTAAATGTACAGCTCTAGCCCGAGCTTCTGTATTACCAACCACCTACTGGACATTCTGAATCGAGTATCTTACAGGAATCCAAACACAACCCAGCCAATGCAGAACTCATTACCTTTTACCCTAAACCTTAATGTGTTGTCCTTCATATTGTTACAGGCTCTCCCTCTGTCTAGCTTAAGAGGGGAGAGAGCAGGGTTTCTCAGTTAATCAGGGAATTGTGAGCAGAGAATCAGTGAACAGTGAGACAGAGCTGAAGATTCCATTGCCAAGGAGACCGGAACACTGAGGAGAGGAAGTAGGACCTGCTTTCTGACAGGAAGGTTGTTCAACGGCAGTTGGTCAGTGAGGAGATAAAAGGAAGCAGCCACTGAGGGAAGGATCTTTTGCCTCTAGGATCTCTAGAGAGCAGGAGGTCTGGCTCTGAGGCAAGGGGCTGCTGGCAGTTGGCATTCTATTGTTTTAGGGAGTTAGTTAATATTTTACAGATAGAGTAGATTAAGCCTGGTGTGCCAGGCAGAAGAACCTGTCCTGAGAAGACAGAGATAGTATTAGGAAATTTAGGTAGTTATTAGGAATTATTTATTAGTGAAACTTAGTTTAATTAGATTTATAGGGTATAAGATTAACAATCTCTCTTTTTCTCTTTTCTATCTTTCCATCTGTACTTCTTTCTTTCTTTCTTTTTTTTAAAACCCTTACCTTCCATCTTGGAATCAATACTGTGTATTGGCTCCAAGGCAGAAGAGTGGTAAGGGGGAGGCAATGGGGGTCAAGTGACTTGCCCAGGGTCAGCTGGGAAATATCTGAGGCCAGATTTGAACCTAGGACCTTCTGTCTCTAGGTCTGACTCTCAATCCACTGAGCTACCCAGCTGCCCCCCATCTGTACTTCTTTCTAAATTAAACAAAGTTTTTATGAAACTGCTCTCACTTTGTCAAACTCCTACATCTTACCCTTATACTTGGCGGACCAGTTAGGAGTCGAACCTACAATCTTCATGGCTTTGAGTTCTGACTATATGTAAGGAGGATGCTACTGATTTCCTGTTAATGGACTATTTCATTTGGACCTCCTTCCCATGTGCGTGTGTGTTCCCTCATCAGTTTTTCTCAGTGTAGTATCCACCGTGCACTTTGTTGGTTAGAGCACATCTGGAATACGTTGGGCCATTTATGTAGCACAGTTTCAGAGGAACATTGACAAATTTGAGAACATCTAGGGGAATCCAAACAAGATGGCAAGGGGACTCAATAATATATTGTAGGATTTTTGCTGAAAGGAAATGAGGATGTTTAGCTTGGAGAGTAATAATGACAGCAACCACAATAATAGCTAGCATTTATATAGCACTTTAAGGTTTGCAAAATCACTTTTTATATGCCATTTAATACTTGAACAACCCTGGAAGGTGAGTACTATCATGACAAATGAGGAATCTATGGCAAACAAGAAGTGAAGTGACTTGCCCATGGTCATACTGGTGGAGAATATTCATGGCAGGATTTGAACTCAGATCTTCCTGTCTAAAGCTCTATCTATCCTCTGCTCCACCTAACTGCCTCAAGGGAACAACACAATTGTTGTTTTCATACTTTTCAAAGATTGTCTCATAGGAAAATGATTAGACTTAGCAAGAAGTTGCAGGAAAGTAGACTTAGTTTTGAGTCTATCCAACAATGGAATGCTCTGTCTTGTCTTGGATTCCATTGCTGTAAGTAGACCCTGAATGACTATCTGCCAGGGAAATAGAGGATTCATATATTGGAAATGAGGATGGACTTACATTTGGGTCCAAAAAATCAGTTCCACAAGGACGAGATGGGTAAAACATGGCTAGGTTGCAATTTATGGGAAAAGGGGGTGGGGGGGCTGAGGTTGGGAGCTGGGTTCAGACTAGACAACTTCTAAGGTACCTTCCAACTTGAAGAATTTCATGTTCTTTCCCTTTTGTATCCAAGAACACTTGGCCGGATGGTTGGCCAAGATTAGGGGTGTAGCCTGTGGCTACAAAACTGAATTTTTCCTCCGAGCAGAGCTTGCTGGCCCAAACAGAGAATAAACTGGCAGCTCCAATCTCATTAACACTGTACTCTAGCCAACCCAACTCACCAGCGCTGACTTAACAAATGTATTCATCTGTGTTTCTTTGGATTTTCTTTTTTCCCCAGCAGAGCTTGCCTGTCTTGTCTACCCTAAATAATCTCAAAGCTAAAGTTGGGGGGTGAGAGGAATGTGGGGAAAGAAGCCTAAAAGTCTTCCTCCTTTCTCAATCAGGAATCTTTTGTGGTTTTTGCAAGAATTGGTTTCCTCTGTTTTCACCTTAAAGTTTCCTATATGTCTTCTTTTGGTAATACTGATTGGTATTCACTTGCCCATCCTCCCGAGCCCACCCATGCCTATCTGATTTATGGCTTGTTGTCTTTGATCTCCTTCATCTCTGACATTTCCTAATGATGAGTCTAGAGTTCCACTCGTCCAGAAGAGTTTGCACAAACATGGTTCCCTGCCCCCATTCACATCCCTCTAATTCAAACCATGGCTTACTTCTCCTAGCCAGCTGTTCCAGATGTTACAAGTTGCAAAAGAACTAGCCCATCTCCTCTCTCCCTGCTTCTCACCCCCATTCCAAGTGCCTTGGCAATGTCTGGGTAGCTATGCCAGCCTCTGCCAAAGATGCTCCCTCTCCTTCCTCGCCATAGAAAACATTGCTGGCGCTGTCCATGAGACAATCTTCACACGCTGTAAATGTCCCAGTCACAGATGGAAATGCCTGGGACGTGAGGTCATGGGGTTCACCCTTTTGCCAGGGTATGATTTAGAATTCCCCTGGGCAGGAGACTTCCCTACACCCATCCATGTCAGGGAGGCCTTTGGGGTGAGGACAGAAACAGCTTTGGGGGAGGCTTAGCATCAATGCCCTAGGGAGAGAGGAGGAAGTATGGCTGCATCTAGAGGAGAGGGATACCCAGCTGGCTTGGTCTTTCATGCTAATGGAGCAATGCCACTGGCAGTCCTGCTGTTTATTCAGGCCACTTGGCAAGGGTTGGAGTTCTCTTAAAGGGGTTAAACAGTACAAATCCCCAGGGTCCTATACCCAGTACTATGTGAGCATGGCATCGTGCCTACTAGCTAATGGAGTAGGGGGTCTGGGGTGGCAGGGGGGAGATGGGGAGGAAGGGATAGACCAGGGATGGATCTTTCACAAAGATTAGCTAGCTATTGTTCTGTAAAGCATTGCTGACCCAGGAAGGTTCAGGGATCCAGGCACCCCAAGATTCTCTTTACTTCTCAGTATAGCTACTTCCAAGACAAAGGTCAGGCAAACCCAGCCAGAATCATCGTGATACGTTATATTTACACAGTACTTCACAAAGGGCTCTCCTTACAAGGACCCTGTGATGTAGAGAATGTGACGCTATCATTACACCCATTTTATAACAAGAAAACTGAGACCAGAAAGATGAGCACCAAAATTCAGATTCGGGTCATCCTGACTCCAGGTCTCCCCACTTGTGTACAACCCTACATAGTCACATTTCTGGATAGCTACCATAAGGGCATCCTAGGACTAAAGAGAAGCAGTCTCTGTGTGGACATCTCTGAGCAGGGGCCAGGGGTGTCCAAGGACACCTGGTCAGTGGTCAGTGAGTGCCTGTGCCAACACCACAGGGGACAGTGAGACAGTGCCCTTAAATAAGCCCTCTCCTTGCCCCACTGCATCTGTGCAACTGAATTCCAAGATTTCCTTCTCCATGCCAGGAAAACTCCCCCTTCCTATATTTAGCAACAACGTTTTCATTTCCTCCCTGTAAATGGTCTTGGACCAGTCAATCACCCACACATGTTGACTGAGGGGCTCCAGTGTCTTGGCACGATGCAAGGCTTTGCCAATGGCCAGATCTTCCTGCTACTCCATCAGCAAACAATGTCGGACCAGAGGCTCCTATGGCTGGAACTAGAAGGGACTCCAAAGACCACTGAACCCAATTCCCTTCTTTTACAAAGTGTGCAAATAGAAATTGTGTACCCTTGGACTTCATCTCCCAGCATCCCTTTCCCTTCATCCCTACATGATAGATGAGTTCTGTAACTCCACCCTCTTGCTGACTCTTGTTCCCATGCTCTCCTCCTGGCTCCCTTCCCATTTTTGGCGGTCCAGGCAACTCTCTCTTTGCTGCTATCATTTTCCTTTTCTTCAAGTTATTATTAATAAATTCTTATAAGAATATAACACTTGAAGTATTTGGATATTAATTTTTAATCTTACAAAAGGATAAGACTGAGGCCCATAAGTGATTTGCTCAAGGTTACACAGGTAGTAAGAACCCGGGGTGGGTGGTGAGTCCCAGACTTTATAGGGCTCTTTCTTTAATGCCACCCATTCCGTCTTCCCCAGATGGTATGGTGAGGCAAGCTAGGCAGATAGGGTATGGCAAGGTAGGGGGATCAGGAGATCCAAGGTCTATTCCAACTCTCACTGAGTAAGTAGTTGAATGAGCCAGAGCAGGTCATGAGAGAGCAGCTGGCAAAGTGTGGAAAGTGCGAGTTTGAGAGTCGAAAGATCTAAGTTTGTAGGTAGGAATGTGCTATGGCCAGTTAGAACGCTGGTTGTGAGAGCTGATTGTTAAATTTTCAGGGTGAGATTTATATGGAAAATGGGCAAATGCTACAAATCAGGGCTTGGTTTGTTGTTTTGTTGATTGTCTAGACTTAAGAAAAGTTCCAGAGAAAATGTTAATAATGCAGATGAAATTTCAAAGTGGGTCATGCATATACATTTCTCACCCTAAGAAATCTGGTTGTTTAAAAAAAATGTAAGGAAAAATATAAAAGAAATCTGATTGTTAAAAAATATGTAAGAAAAAATATATAAAAGAAATCAGGTAAAAAAAGATGTAAGAAAAATGTATGTATGTAAAAGAAATATGGTTGTTTTAAAAAAGATATAAGGAAATATATATAATATCTATAAAGAAAACTGGTTGTTAAACATTTATCCTTAAAAAACAACTTTATTTTCTGTTTTAGAATAGATACTATCAATTCTAAGACAAAAAGAACACTATGGGATAGGCAATTGGAGTTAAGTGACTTGCCCAGGGTCACACAACTAGGAAGTATCTGAAGCCAGATTTAAACCCAGGACCTCCAGTGGTCAGGCTTGGTTCTTTATCCACTGAGCCACCAAGATGCCCCTGTTAAGCATTTATCAGCAGTCCCTAGTTCTAGACCTGACTTCCAAAAACCCTAGCCATGGGACAATGGAAAGGTCCCTTCCAGTTATATATCCAATGCACCTAAGTAGCTTATCCCTCTGCACCTCAGTTTCCAAGACTGTAAAACAGAAAAAATCACATCTACACTATCTGCACCACCTTGAGTTTTTGTGTGGGAAGTGTACAGAATGGATTAAAAATCTTAGTGACATTTTAAGCTATTAGAGACAGTTGCCCTTGCACTAAGACTTTGGAGACTGCCTCTCTTTAAACAGTGTAAATTGTTATCATTAATATCTCACAACCTGAGCTTGTGGTTTGTCAAATGGAGATAATAGCAGCCCCACATGCCATCCCCCCTCCCAAAGGGCTACTGTGAGGATTAAGTATCATCATAGATGGGATAAAGTTTTGAAAAGAAAATAGCCTATAAGGAGGAGCCACAAATAGAATGACAGCCTGGAGGCAGGAAGCATCATCTCTGGCCTCAAACACTTGCTAGCTGTGTGACCCTGGGCAAGTCACCTAACTGTCTGTTTCCTCATCTGAAAATGAGCTGGAGAAGGAAATGGTCATCTTTGTTAAGAAAACTCCAAATGGGATCTCAAAGAGTTAGACAGATCTAAAAAACTGGCTGAACAACAGCAAATACAATGCCCACAGAATCAGAGTCTCGGAGTCAGATGGCACCTCAGGGTCCAACTAGTTCAACCTATCTCTGGTGAAGAAGTCCTCCAGGCTCCCAGCAAGTGATCATCCAGCTGATGCTTGAAGACTTTAATGGTAACACTTGTCAGGCATAGAGGTTTTAATGCTTGCCAAGTGTGCCATCTTCTCCATCTCATTTGAACCTCCCAACAACCTGGCAAGGGGCTAGCATCCCAGGAATTCTTGTTCCTCTTTTTATAGAGCAGGAAATTGAAAACTGGAGAAGATGGATCAGTAACTTACCCAAGGCCATCCCATTAGAAAGCATCAGAGGCAAGATTTTAATCCAGATCTTTCTGAGTTCCTGACCAGCTTGTTTGGATAGCCCATTCCATTTGTGGATAACTCTCTAGTAGCAGGTTTTTCCTACCATGAAGATGACAATTGCCTCTCTGAAACTCCCACTCATCACTCCCAGTCTCATCCTCCTGGATCAAGTGGAACAGTTAAGCAGGGGTTCTTTTTTAAAATTTTTATTCAATTAATTAATTTAGAATATTTTTCCATGGTTACATGATTCATGTTCTTTCCCTCCCCTGCTCCCATCCCCCTTCCATAGCCAATCCACAATTCCACTGGGTTTTACATGTGTCATTGATCAAGACTGTAAAGATTAAAATTTAGGGGAGACTGAGGCAGGTAGAAATTAGTTTCTCTCTACAAGGAGTATTATATTTTATGAGGTTTATTAAAGGTTGAGAATTTAAGAATATACAAGTAAGAAAAAAAACATGTAAGACCTCACCTACATTATGGAAAGAGCCACGATCTGCTCCTAAATGGAAGTCCAAAAAAGACCCAAAAACCTTTGCCACCAGCTTAAATCCTTCCTCGATCTCGGCCCACCTCAGAATTCCCGTGAGATTACAAAGCATTCTGGGAGCTAGCAAGGACTCCTGGGGAATGGAGTCCAGAGTTCAAATCTCAATTTTACAAGACCTATTTCCATATTATTAATATTTGTACTAGAGTAATCGTTTAAAGTCTACATCCCCAATCATATCTCCATCGACCCATGTGGTCAAGTACTTATTTTTCTTCTGTGGTTCTACTCCCACAGTTCTTTCTCTGGATGTGGATAGCATTCTTTCTCACAAATCCCTCAGAATTATCCTGGATTTGCATTTAATTTTAATCATTTAATTTTAATTTTAAATCTTAAATTTTTTAAATTTAATTTAATCATTGCAGGGGTTTTAACCTTTTTTATTTTATTTATTTTTTTATTACCCTTATCTTCTGTCTTAATATCAGTTTTAAGACAGAAGAGCAGCAAGGGCTAGATAATTGGGGTTAAGTGATTTGCCCAGGGTCACATAGCTAAGAAGTGTCTGAGACCAAATTTGAACTCATGTCCTCCCAGCTCCAGGCCTGGCGCTCTACCTGCCCCTCTTCACCTTTTTCTATCATGGACTGATTTGGTAACAATCTAAAGACACCAGAGATCTCTTTTCAAAATAATGTAATATATAACACTATAGGAGAAAGGAATTATTTATTTATTATTTAAACCTTCACCTTCCCTCTTGGAGTCAATACTGGGTATCCAAGTCTAGGTGACAGCTCGTCAGGTGCTTAAAGGCAGTGCTTTCCTACGTAACCCTTCGGCAAAACCGGGAGCAACATCTTTTAACCACTCTTCTGGCCCTTCTCAAGTGCTCCACTTCTCAGATACCCCGGTGGCCCTTAGACAAAGCATCGGACCTATTCCCATTCCTGACCTCCGAGGACCTCCGCGCCCCCTCCTCATGTGACCTCGGACCCTCCAGCCGTCTTGGACGTCCTTCGTGGGGCTGCCTCGGTTCTCGCCTCTTCCTATACCCCGGGTGCCACCCACCCAGCCCATGGAAAGAATTCATGAAACCCACCTGGATTTCATCAGCATCTGAAGTTGCCACGCACGTGCTCACGGGAATCGGGAGAGGCGGTCGGAGATCTGGGTGTGGTTTGCAAACGCTTTTCTAGCACCGCTGCTGAGCTCTGACTAAGCCCGTGTTTTTCTCCCTCTCTCAGCTTTTCTCTCTGAGGAGGGAAGCCACAGAGCTCTCACAATCGGAGGAAGAGCATGCCACTAAGAGTGGATCACTGACAAATGTTTAAGTTCCTACTATGTGCTATAAGGGGTAAAAATGATTCATATACATATATAGTGCTTGTTTTTTTTTTTAACCCCTTATACCTTCTTTGCACATAGTAAGAAGTTGCTTTTCTTTTTTTTTTAAACCTTTATCTTCTTGATATCCGTTCTAACACTGAAGAGTGGCAAGGGGTAGGCAACTTGGGGGATAAGTGACTTGTCTGGCGAAACACAGCTAGGAAGTGGCTGAGATCACATTTGAACCCAGGATCTTTCATCTCTAGACCTCGCTCTTTATCCACTGAGCCACCTTGCTGCCCATAATGCATTGACGTTCTAAGCCCTGGCAATTCAAAGATAAAAAATAACAGTCCTTACTCTCAAGGAATTTACAGACTAAGGGAAATGAGGTAAGAATAGGGCATGTGCCCAACTAAGTAAGTACAAAGCAGAAGGCGATAGAGACAGAGGAGAGATCCAGACAAAATGCACTAAGAAAATTAGGGGCGGGGGGCCTTCTTTAGATAAGACTAGGGAGTACTTCACGGAGGTGGTGGTGCCTGAAGGAGTCCGTAAAACTTCTGTTCAAAAACAGAAAAAGCAGAGTTGATGGTGACCACGCCCCTTAACGGTTGACTAGGAAATGACTTTTCCTGGTTCCGCATCCTTGGATTATGTATGAATGCAGTTTACAGTCAGGATTCCATGAACCCAGAGAGGAACAAGCTACGACTTCTAGGATGTCCTGGAAACTGAAGCCCCTTCTGAAAATCCGCGAATTTCAAAGGGCACTAAACAAGCGTTTAAACTCTGGCCAATTAACCCCAACCTGGAATGGTGTAGAAAGGCAGAGAGTGCTAATCCCTAATGGCTGACACTCCAGTACACTGAGAATTCCAGTTTGGTAATGGTAACAACTCACATTTACATACTGCATTTCAGCATTTCTTCTTATTTTTTTATGTTCTCAAAGCACTTTGCATACGTTTTCTCATTGATCTTTACCCTGTGGAGCAAACATTGTTAGTCAGGTGATCACAAGCTCCTTGAGAAAAGAAATTATGGGCACCCCTTCCACATCTCTAGGATCAAGAGAACCTCCGCCATCTAGAAAATCCACATACAATTTTTTGACCCTCCATTGGCACCAGAACAGAAGTCTGGATTTTTTCTTTTTCTTTTCTGGGGTACTTTATGGTAAAATTTGGGTTAAAGATTTGGTCGGAGGTTATATGTACATCAATGTTAAATTATCCCTACATTTCTAGCCTTTGTGTGTTGTCTGTTGGCTTTTGAGTTCTTTTCACAAACTTTAAGTATTTTAACTTTTAAAAAGATATTGTGTATATTTATGATATTAAAAGATAAAATATATTGATGTTATCCAATACTCTAGCTCTATTTTCTATATTTCAGAGTTTCTAAACTTTTTCTGTGTCACCTACTGGTCTTTGTATGCCATCTGCAGCTGCCTCAAAACTCTCCAAAGTTCCTGTTTAATTTCTTATGGCAACCTATGATTTATTCAGACTGACAGAGAAATGTATTGATTTAGAATCTTGAACCCTAGAGACTACATCTCCCACAATCCCTCTTTTCTTTTCCTGTTTGTGCATCTCCTTATGTGAGCGGAGTTTTGAGTTTCTTTTTCCACCCATGAGGGCTCTCTGGATCCATGTGGAGGAGGGAGAAGCAGCTCTTGGTTTTTGCTAGCCTTACTTCCTTATACTTCAGATAAATATTTAATAAATATTATTAAATATAATACTTGAGAGTATTGGATATTAATTTTAATCTTTACAGAAAATTGTGATGTGGAAGATATATCTGTATTTTCTTTGTGTCTCTTTAATGCCCTCATATATGCCTAGTACCATGTCTGGTACATAGTAGGTCTGTAATGAATGTGGGTTGAATTAATTGAATCCCTATGTTAAAGCAGAAGGAAGGAAGGAAGGGAAGGAAAGGAAGGAAGGGAAGGAAAGGAAGGAAAGGAAGGAAGGAAGGAAAGGAAGGAAGGAAGGAAGGAAGGAAGGAAGGAAGGAAGGAAGGAAGGAAGGAAGGAAGGAAGGAAGGAAGGAAGGAAGGAAGGAAGGAAGGAAGGAAGGAAGGAAGGAAGGAAGGAAGGAAGGAAGGAAAGAAAGAAAGAAATACCTACTATGGGCCAAATACCATGTTAAAAACTACAAATATTATTTCATTTGATCCTCACAACAGTACTGAGAGGGAGGTACTGTTATTATCCCCATTTTACAGTTGAGGAAGCTGAGGCAAACAAGTTAAGTGACTTGACAAGGGTCACACAGCTAAGTAAGTATATGAACACAGGACTTTCAGAAACTGAGACTCAATGAGAGTAAGTAATTTAGTTGTTCAGGGTTACCACAACTGGTAACCAAACCTCAAACCTGGTCAATCCAAGTCTTCTGAACTGATAGACTTTCCCCGCTGTTACCCCTCTGTAGTTATCTGATTACGTTTATCAAGACTATATGGTCAGTACTGCCTTTGGGCAGAAGCCTATCTGAGTCTGTCATTAGGCTATGTTGATTTTTTAGCATCCTCGGCTCTTTTTATCTTGGGAATCCTTCATAGTAGGACATTGCTTGGCAAGTTGTTGTTCAGTTGTTTTCAGTCACATCTAACTCTTTATGACCCCATTTTGGATTTTCTTGGCAAAGATACTAGAATGGTTTATTATTTCCTTTTCCAGATCATTTGACAGATGAGGAAACTGAGGCCAACAGGGATAAGTGACTTGCCCATTATTGTTATTATTGCCTCTATGTTGAGGCAATAATGATTGAATTTTAAATTCAATAAACATTCAAATATCCACTCTGCTCAAAGGATTGTGCTTGATCTCAAGAAATAGAAAAAAAAAGTTTGTTCTCAAATAGATTGAACATGTTTCTGCTAATCTTTATGTTGCTTGGCAAATCACTTTTTCTTAGCAAGAATGGAAATTTCAGGAATCTAAATGACCACAGACTTCAAATTAGTGGGGTCCAAATGAGGACAATTTTCCTATAATGTTAACAAATACAATATTGGTAATGCAGTCTGAGAAAAAAACATGGTGGACCTTCACATCATAGAGACGTGGTCCTTGCTACATAGTTGAAGAAGCCTTGGTTTGGGGGTCAGAGGACCTGAGTTTGAGTCCCAGCTCTGATATTTCCAAGGAAGTCACTTTCCCCCATCCTCTGACCACCATGTTTCAGCTGGAAACAGTAATCCTTAGAATATTTACCCCACACAGCTCTTACAAGAAAAGTATTTTGTAAACCCCGAAAGAGCTATAAAAATGTAAGTTGCCTTCTTTTAATGATTATAACGGATTATGAGCAACACAGAACCTATCATTAAAGCTATAAAAGCCCAGGTAGTCCTGGAAAGTATGACCAGCAGTTTTGCATTTGGGGAGGCTTCTTATGGTCATAAGAAGAATGCTAGGCTAGAAATCCAAAGAACTAGGGTTCTAGTCCTGTCACTTACTAACTAGGGTGCCTTCCAATCAGGTAAATGTTTTAACAACCAGCTCTCTAAATCTTATTCTCCTTTTGAACTTATCTCGGTATAGGGTGTGAGATATGGATTTAAACCTCATTTTTTTCATACAGTTTTCCAATTTTCCCAGCAGTTTTTGTCAAATAGTGAGTTCTTATCCCAAAAGATGGGATCTTTGGAACAACCAGCTCTCTAGAAAACAAACCCAATCAAATATGCATGGCACACTTTCAGGTTTCATATACATTAGTCACATCTTTTGCATCACTTTCTGAAGTCTAGACAATCAACAAAATAATAATTGTAGCATTTGTTGATTTCTAAGGTATAAATACTCACACTGAAAATTTAACAATCACCTCTCCTGAGCTGGTTTGTTTCCATCACACTGCTATGTCCAACTCAGCAATTCTAAAGCTGCGGTGGGCTTGCCCAGAAAACTGTACCTGTGGCCTGGCATCAGCATCCAGCACAGTGCCAGATATATACTTGGCAACCGACTGATTTCCAAGGGTAATTTGTCCCACATTAATGAGACATTAAAAAAAAAAAGGTGAGATTCATGCTTTGGCAAAGGGATTAGGCTAATTAACGTTGGAGTTCCCGTTTAGCTCTAAAACTTTATGAGTCTCGGAGCCCCTTCGCCACAGCTGTTTTCCTGTTATCATCAGTTCATTTCAAAGGGGCTTTCTCTTTTCCACCTTCCCAGGAAGTTTCTAAAAATCTCACCAAGGAAAACGAACAGATCAAAGAGGATGTGGAAGAAATTCGGAGTGAACTGAACAAGAGGGACAAAGAAAACTGTTCCAGTGAAATCCCAGGAAGCCTGCCGGGACTCCGGGCAGCCTTGCAGAGGGATGCTGCCGCAGCATACGCTCTCCCCGAGGTATGGTCCCACACCAGCGAATGCCTTTGATCCTTGTCCCCAAACCCAAAGCTCTAAACAGTGATCGGTCTTGGGGAGGCCCTGAAAAATTCAACTATTTAAAGGCATTTCCCCATTGGGCCCTAAAATGCTGACCTGAATTCACTCCTGGCATTGAAGGCTTGTGGACCAGTGTAAATATGTGATCTGGGGCCATGTTAAGTCGATGGCACCCACTTGGCACTTTGGTTCATTAGATGAGCTCCATCCGCTTCATTCTTGTCAATCACCTGGTAAAGTCTTGAGAAAATGGGACATAGAGAAGGTGTGAAGGTAGAAGCCTGTCTGGGAGGGGTGGGAGGATATAATCTATTGCCCATAAAGGCATGTCTCATTGGGATAATGCTGTGGGGATTCCTGGGGATCCAGGTTGGAGTCTGACTGCAGAGAGGAAAGAGGGGCCATTCAGAGACCAAACTCCCAATCCCTAAGAATATGATACTGTAGGAGGATTTGAGAACAAACGAGAGAGAGCCCATGAACATATACCATGGGTTTCCATTGGCGGAGATGGTCTCCAATGATGTTGAGAAAACGTATGGCCCCGTCTTTTTAAACTTGGAGACCGATCCATTGCCACTCTTGGAAAAGGAAATCAAAGTTTCTCAATATCAGAATGATTCCTTAGTTCCATCCAGCCGCCTAACAGAAAGATTATTTTTTGAGCCTGTGAAATTTGTCTCCACATTTCCCTGGGGCCAAGCTTTCGAGACCTCTTCCTTGGCCTCAATGACAAATGCTGTGGTGTGTTGAGGAACCCAGATCAGATTTCTTGAGGGCAAACAGCAAACCAAATCAGACACTCCAAACTTAAAGACCCCTTCTTTTTTCCTTGCTCAGCAAAGTCAAATTTCCTCCTCTCCAGCCTCCATTCATCAGACTGCTGAAGTCAGCACAATCTACCCTGAGCCAGAGAAGCAGGAACAAAGTGGGGGTAGGGGTGGGATGAGGGGGAGACAGGAGAGGGAAGTGGTGAGGGAGGCCCAAGGGTGGAGGCTTCCCTCTCATCTCACCAGACGTCTTTTGGGCCACTTTGGAGAGTGAAGAGGGAGACAGAGGAGGCATAAGGATTTGTTTGCTTACTTTCGAGAACCATGAAATGTCAGTTTCTCGGAATGTGAGCTACACTTTGTCGGGGGCTTGTCTTTAGGAAACGTCCTTGCCTGGATGGCCATGGCCCGGATGGGAGGGGAATAGGAGCAGGGCCAAGAATTGAAGTCATGTAACAGACTGCAGGATTAATGAAGGAAAAACCACGGCTTGGTGGGGGCTGCTGCTACGCAGCCTAGCCTGTCTCCAGCAAATTCAAGGAAATTATATGTTCCCTGGCAAAAGGAGGGCCATGGTCTTGGTCCATCTACACGTCTGAGAAAGGGATCAGAGTTACTATCCACTCCTGTGAGCCTAGAATTAAAGATCCCTTATGGATACTGCCACAAAGCCATGACGACTTGATTTTGCAATGCAGAAGGAAACCAGTCTCCAGCAATTAGATTCACCTCATCCTCAGAACCCAGGGGCTGCGGGCTAAGGCCTCTTGTCCCATTTCCAAGAGACTCCTTCTGGTCACAAAAGGAAAGAGCCCTTGGGCCCGCTGGCCTGAGACCACACTGTGAGCCTGAGCCTTGACCTGAAGGCCACATCTTTCTTTTGGACTTCTGCTTATCAGTCAAGGTTGTAGGGATGGATCATGGTTGAGTGGCCCAAGTGGGTCAGCAGTTGGAGGAGTGGCTGGGTTTTGTTTTTATCTGCATAGATTGTTAGGAGGTGTGAGTGTTGGAAGAGAGAATTGCCAAAGGCACAGTACATTACAGGGAGAGTTCTGTCAGATCTAGGGCCTTTGGCAAGTAGCCTTTGGAGCTAGAATTTGAGGAACATCCCCAACTTCGCAGGGCCTAAAGGCATTATTGTCCCCAGTTAGGGAATTTGTGAACACAAGGGAGTATCTGTCAAGATACCCAAAATCTTTTTTGCTGTCTTGACAACATTTCTCATGATAGTGGGAAGAGGATGGGTTTGTGGGGTAGAGTGGGACCTAGAGTATTTCAAGGCCAAAATTTGTAGGTCAACTTTAGAGAATGTGCTCTTGTCTCCAGGGCATGTGTCAAGTGGTGGGGAGACTGTGGTCCCTGGAGACAAAGATTATTTTTTTCTCCAAAACAGCTTTGTTCTCTGTGTGAAAAATCATCAGGGGCTAGAATTACAAGCTTTAAAGGAATTTGACCACTATCCCCTTGGCTAAATGGGAGATTACTTCATAGGTTTCACTGAGCTGGGAATCTAGAGGCTCCTTTGTTTGCCTACTGTCTCGACCTACCATCCTAGAGGCAATTCTGGGCAGCTGGACATGGAATTGATGGGACCCCATGCCCAGAGAGCAGGACCTACGAACCCTAACTCTTGTACATTCATGGTGGCCCAAGAGAGTATGCTTGGGCTATGTGGAAGTAGTGAGATCCTCACCGTAGAGATTTTCAAATGTGTCCCATGTGGACCATGTAGTAGAGGAAATTCATGCTTCAGGAATGAGTAAGGCTGGATGAATTCTGAGGTCCCTTCCAATTGGGAAATATTGTGCTTTGGTCATTCCTTTATATGCAAAATCTTTCCCTTCTGAGAAAAGGAAATGCAGGCTAGTCCCATCCTGAGAGCTTAAATCCCATGGTGTCATGTCTTTCTTTTTAAAGATGGCGCCATATGCAGTGATTACCATTCACATAGGTGAGTGAATTAAAAGAACAAATAGGAAACAGTTCTCAGTACACAACACACATGGCAAGAGACAGCATAGCTTATTGGACTATAAGGCAAGAAACTTAGAATCTAGTCCTGGTGCTATTACTTTTTTGGCCCATGAACTTTAGTTAATTATTTCCTGTTCTGGAACTCAGTTTCCATATCAGTAAATGAGTGGGTTGGACCAGATAATAATAGGAACCTATTAATAGTCCACATTTATGTAGCAGAGATGCAATGGCATAAAGGCTGGTTTTTGGAGATGAAGGAAAGATGGAAACAATCATTTATTAAGCACCTACCATATGCCAGTACTGGGATAAGTGCTTTACAAATTTAATCATTTAATCCTCACGATAACCCTGGGAGGTAAGTGCTATGATTATCCCCATTTTATACATGAAGAAATTATGACAAATAGAAGTCAAGTGACTTTCCCAGGATCACACAGCTAGTAGGAATCTGAGACCATGTTTAAACTCATCCAAGCCCAAGATTCTATTCACAGCACCACATCACAAGCAAAAAGGGGATGAGTTTGAGTCTTGGCTCTGAAATTTACTATCTTTGGGATCTTGGCCAAGACCTCTCTGGGTCTTGGTTTCCCCTCTATAAGATAAGGCAGATGGATTCAGTGATCTCAGCTCCCTTCTAGCTCTCTATCTGTGGTCTAAGGTTTACAAAGCATTCTCTTCACAATGACCCAATGTGACACAAATATTACCATCCTTATTTTGCAGATAAGGAAACAAAGGCTTAGTTAGATTTAACCTCTATGGGACTCATTTTCTTCATCTATAAAATGAGGGGGTTGGACTAGATGACCTCTGATGTCCTTTTCCATTCCAATTCTACAGACTATGATCTCTTAAGGTCCCTAAGACCATCTAATACTTCCAGAACAGAGGTTCCTGACCTTTTATTTGCCAAGTCTAGTGAAGCCTTCTCAGAATAAGTTTCTGAAATGCATAAAATAAAAGTCATGGGACTACAAAGGGAAGCCATTATATTGAAATGCACATTTATCAAATTGTATTATATAATTTTTTAAATTTTAAATATTTTTTCCCATGGTTACATGATTTATGTCATCTTCCTCCCTCCTCCCGGAGTTGACAAACAATTCCCCTGGTTGTACATGTGTTACCACTCTTATTTTCTAATTATAAAAACAAGTTTAAGGTCCTTGGGTCAAACACCTCTGGGCTAGATAAAGTAAACCCTTAAAGGAGATGAGCAGGGTCATGTACTAAATTAGTGCCAGAAGTCAAATACCATCACAGCTGATGACCCCTCCTATAAGCATCTCTGTAGAAATTTTAAGAATAGGCTCAAATTGGTATTATTTTTCAGTGCACACCAAGTAGATCTTCTAAGATGATGGACAGAGGAGAGAGAGATAGTAGATAGAGATAGCCATCTTGATGATATAGAGATAGATGATAGTGATTGACAAGTGGAGATAGATATATAGATAATAGATGAGAGACAGAGAGAGAAGAAAGAGAGATAGAGCATTTGCTAAATGCCTGCTTTGGGCCAGGCTCTGTGCTACGTGTTGGAATACAAATATAAGCAAAAAGAAAGACAGGGGCAGTTAGGTGGCTCAGTGGATAGAGAGCCAGGCCTGGAGACAGGAGGTCTTAGGTTAAAATTTGGCCTCAGACACTTCTTAGCTGTATGGCCCTGGGCACTTCTATTGCCTAGCTCTTACCATTCTTCTACTTTGGAAGCAATACTTAATATCAATTCTAAGGAAGGAGGTAAGGGTCTAAAAATAGAATTTTTAAAAATGTAAGAATTAATACTGATATGGAAGGTGAAGGTTTTTTTTATAAAAAAAAAAAAAGACATCTTGCCTTCAAGAAGCTTACAGTCTAATGGGGTAAACCAATGTATCAAAGGAGCTGAAAAGAAGGATAAGGTTTGAGAGGACAAGGACCATAATCCAGAGGGTCTGGAGTAGAGCTAGAGAAAAGAGAGCATGAAGGTTCTGGGCAGGAACTTACCAATCAGGGAGGGAGAGAAATGGCCTATATTCAAACTGGCATATTAAAAATTATTATTACGCTTGTTATGATTAAAATCATCTTGAGAGTCTGAATTGGGGGCAAAAATGTATCTATTTATATCTGTTTATACCAGGTTTATTGGTTAGACCAGCATCATAACCAATAAAGTGATACAGGTCTCCATGGTGTTCTCTTGCAACCAAGGACAACCCAAGCTGGGTCAGACAGCTGAATAAATAGATTCTTAGCAGCTCATTATTCAGCCTCTCTCTTGAACAACCCAAGACATCTTTAATTGGTGATTACTAATGAAGGGGTGGTCCATCAACCTATGTACCCCTCTCCATCCCCATAGGTAGACAGGTCACGTACACCAGAGAAGAACCCTCATTTCCTTCATTCACTAACCAAATTCTGTTAACAAGAAAGATATTCCTTGGGATCCTCAAGGACAAAGAAAATGCAAAAAGTAGCAGGCTGGATGGTATCTCTGATCCAGATCTGAAAAACAGGAACACACAGTAATTCTCCCTAATATAAAGGAATTAATACAGTATTTAAGAAATAAATCCACACACCCTGAAGATCTCTGTGCAGAAAAAAAGATGTCCCATCACCAACAAGAAGTGTATTTAGCTTCAATCAATATTTGGTACAACAAAACAAAATGCCATCCACATCTTCAGAATTAGTTGCAGTGGGTTTGACCATACATTAATTTTCTATTCCATGTTTGGGAGCTCTTCTTTGTGAGCCTCACTGTTTGGTACAACCTCCTCAACTGACATATTCTCATCCACACCAAGCTCAAGCTCACGTATGAGAGGTTCCCTCCCATTCCATCCCTGTGTTGTCTTCAGTGTTCTCTTGAGAATGCCTTCCTGTTGGCTTTGACTTCCTCTAAAGCATCCTCCTGTCTTCCAAAGCAGCAGTATGAAGAGCGGTTTCTACGGGAAGAAACAGTGTCCCAACAGATCAACACCCTTGATATCCATCCACTTCAGCATCCAGCTCCTCCCGAGGTCCTGACGCCACGGAGGCCCCTCCAAAGGCAGATCCACTTGAGGGGTCGGCCAGCCTCCAAACCCACCGTCATACGGGGCATCACCTATTACAAAGCCAAGGTCTCTGAGGAGGAGAATGACATCGAGGAGCAGCGTGAGTTGGGGTTAGCAGGGACTTCCCTGGGAAAGAAAATGGTGGAGTGGGGCCAGTAGCTCATTTGGAGGGCAATGGGTAGCTTCACCAAGAGAAAGGCAGGTTTCTTCATAGACACACCCTATGTTAGTCTTTGTATTTTCTTTTATTTATTTTAAAACCTTTCCTTCCATCTTGGAATCAATAGTTTGCACTGATTCCAAATCAGAACAGTAAGGGTTAGACAATGGGAGTTAAGTAACTTGCCCAGGGTTACCCTGCTAGGAAGTGCCTGAGGTCAGATTTGAGTCCAGGAGGTCACATTTGAACCCAGGACTTCTCATCTCTAGGACTGGCTCTCAATCCACTGAACCACCCAGCTTGCCCCAGTTTTTCTATGAATGCGACTTCCTTGATGCCAATGTTGTATGCAGTCTATTCCTTACCTATTGATATGTGTGGATTGATTGCAAATATTCCAGTGTCGCCTTCTGACTAGCTGTATGACTTTGAACAAATCACTTCAACTCTCTGAACCTTCATCACCTCTTCTAGAAAATGTGAGGGTTGAGGGGTAGCTGGGTAGCTGGGTAGCCCAGTGGATTGAGAGCCAGACCTAGACAGGAAATCCTGGGTTCAAATCTGACCTTAGACCCGTCCCAGCTATGTGACCCTGGGCAAGTCACTTGACCCCCATTACCTGGTCCTTACCACTTTTCTGCAACCAATGCACAGTACTGAGTCTAAGGTGGAAGGTAAGGGTTTAAAAAATAATGCAATGCATGTAAAACCCAGTGGAATTGTGTGTTGGCTATGGGAGGGGGGTAGGAGGAAGGGAAGGAAAGAACATCAATCATGTAACCATGGAAAAATTTTCTTCATCAATAAAATTTAATTTAAAAAAATATGATGATTGGACTCTAAAATCCCTTCCAGCTTTAATTTTCTGGCACTCCCTGGTTTTGTGGGACCATTGGTCTCACCATGTGCAGAAAGGGCTGCTAAATGTTATGATTAGCTGAGTTTAGTGAGCAGGAGAAATGGCAGCAAAGGGCTAGATATAAACCTCTAGACGATACAATTTCCTTCCCATGCTTTTCCATTTCCAAGTCATAGAGGAATGTTAGAAAAGACTCTTTTTTTCCTGAATATTTTCTATTCTCATGACAGCCAAATTACATGTCTTGTGTTGTCTCTTTGGCAGAAGATGAGTTCTTCAGTGGAGAGAATTCAATGGACTTGCTCATTGAAGATCAGCTCTTGAGGCATGATGACCTGTTGACCAGCACCACCAGTAGGCCAACCACAGTGGGAGGCCTGTCGACTACTGACAGTGCCACCATGACAACAGACTATAGCACTCGGGCTACACCTGTCAAAATGGCAGCCACTTTACTCCCACCTATAGCTTCTGCTGAATCTACAGTGGGGGTCACCAGGGCCCCTTTTACCACTTCGAGCAACCAAGTCCCAGTGGTGCCCACAAGTACAGAATCCCCAGATGACATCCATGAGGCGACCAGTGAACTGACCTCCCCAGCACCCACGACCACAGTGGCACAAACTACCGTCCAGGAACCATTAGCCACAGTGACCTTTACAACAACAGTAGCCTTGGATGGAATGGCAACAGGCACTCCCATCACTCCACTTCCTCCCACCACTGAGGACTCAATTGGGATAGACAGGGCTTCCCTTGGAAAGAACACCACTCCCTCCAGCCCTACCCTGAGCCCGGAGGAAGAAGATGACATCAGGAATGTGATCGGTGAGTTTTCTCTTCCTGAACCTGAGTTAGGAGCTTGATGTGGGCAGGAGTTTTGCATGCTCTAGAAGGGTGGGAATTCGCTTTTATTGTTCCAAAAGGCTGAATTCTCTCTATTTGATAAATAGATGGGTCTTACCACACTAAGACAGTCAGGGCAGCTGAATTTTGGTGTCAGCAAGCAGCAATTTAGGTAATAGTTCTAAACTTTCTCCTCATTCTAAGACTTCCTAGAGAGAAGAGATACAAACAGGCAGAAAGCCTGGTACTATATGGTTATCATCCCTACCACTGGGGAAGCTGAGGCTCATGTATTGTTGAGATTGTCAGTTTCAAGTTGTAATATGTCCACAACCATTGGGTGTCTGTGCTAAGTCCTTTACCAATATGGCAAGCTTCTGAGTGTTGGATAGATATACCAAGCTGTTTAAGTAAAAATAAACTGACCCAGGTCAGAAACAGAGCAGGTCAAAGCTTCCAATTTGATCAATAATTGAATCAGGCCCATTAGCAAACACTATGCTTCTTCCTAGGTAACATAAGGACACCTATTCTCAAAAAAAAAATATATACATATATATTTATTCTCAAAAAATATATATGTATATATATTTTTTTTTTTTTTTTGAGAAGGCAGAAGCAAAATTCTTGGGCTAGGGTTATAGGTTAAGCTCATTGTGGTTACAGATGAAAAAAGACAAGAGAACTAAGAGAAACTCCTTTGTGATAAAGCTGTATAGATTCAAGTATCTGATGTGCCTGGGTAGTGTCCCCTTTAAAGGGTCTCTCAGTTTCTCTGTTCTATGTGTCCATCCCCAGAGAAGGCTTCTGTTCTGGGCCAGACATAGAACACCAAAAGGCCATGATTATTCTGTCACGAGATCAGAGATAGCTGAGCCCCTGACAAGACCTAAGCCCCTTCCTATTCTCTGTGCCAGAGCTTTATGGGTTCCTGTCTATGGAAATGTTAAATATTAGATTGCAGAGGCTAGAAAAGTAACCTGGTAGCCGTATGCAACGCTGGCCAACCATCCATACTAGGCTTTTAGAATTCCACCCAAGCCCTCAGTCTTACCAAGGAATAACACCCTCTTCCTCCCTGTAATGCAATGCAGACAAGATGGGAGTTAAAAGTAGAGTTTTGCTAGTAGATAATGAAGGGTGAACATAATAGAAAACAGATTGTGGCATGAGTTTAGGCAAATGGCTACCAAAGTCAGAGAATGCTTCCAAACCCTATTCACATCCTGACTCATCCCTCCAGATGTTTAGAAAGTTGACTTTCCTCTTCCCTAAATATCCAGATTTTTGAAGGCAAAGAGGTGTAAGATTTGATTTAATATTCACTAACTCCAAGTATTATATTTTATAAGATTTATTAATAATCACTTGAAGGAGAAGAAACAAAAGGACAAAAGTAAAAGCCTGAGTAAAGCCAGCTTTCCAAACAGTCGCGTTCATGGGAAAAGAGCACAAGAGGGAGGAGCGACACAAAAATATATCCTCCCTACATTAGCATGTAATGTGAGAAGGAACATGGGAAGCTGGGAAAGGGAGTTTCTGGGGAGCAAATTCTAATAATGCAGGGGTAAAAGGTTGCTACGTAGCAACCCTCTTGGGAGTCTGAGTGGCAGTATCACAGAGCCTACCTGGATCCACCTCATTGACAATGTCCAGATAGGCAATGGATCTCTTCGTTGCTGCAGGGTCCTCACACACTCTCTCTCTAAGCTATGTGGTTCCCTGATAGTGCTACCATCAACAAGATTTTCTGACAGTGATTCCAATTAATGGTTTGTCAGCCTTGAAAGGATGCTAAAGTCTCTTCACTCATCTGAAGTTTAAAACTGGTACCTTCAGAGGCAGGCTACTTATGGACCATCACTAAATATCCAGAGAAGATTTCTTCCAGGCACCATCATCCAATAAAATCATACACCTCCTCCTTAGGTGCACGGGGCCAGAAGAGTGATTCTAGACTTCTGGAATGATAAAAAATGAGAGCTTGCTGACGTGAACTCAAAACATTAACTAAATAAGCTGAAAAGAAAGATTGGGGGATTTTGCCCAAACTAGTTTGTTCTGGGAAATTTTAGAAAGTTGTTTTGTTTGAGGAATTGTCCAAACACACTCATCTCAGCTAAGTGAATCCCACAAACTAATGCTGGGTGTTGATGGATTCTTGTTTTATCATTTTAATTCAACAAACATTTATTAAGCCCTTGGTCTATGAAGAATAAAAGGCCAAGTGGGATACTGGGTAGGAGGTTGACTTTAGAATTAGGAAGACACAGGCTCTCGTCCCACTTCTGACATCTCCTGCCTGTGTTAAGTGACTATGTGCAAGTCACCTTCTCAATGCCCCAGACGGTTTTCCAAGGTCATGTTACAAATGAGTTGCTGGTCTGGGTCAACAAAGGGAGTTTCCACACCGGGAATTCCCCACATTGATAAAATTGTAGATTCAGGCCAAAAGAAAAAAAAATGTGCAAGATGATGTGCCAAACAATAAGGATCCCAAAGACAAATAATACATGGTCTCCTTCCTCATCAAGTTTAGAAGGAGATAAGAAACTTATGCAGATAAGTATAATATAAAACAGAACTTAATAAAATATAATATAATAATATAACATTAATATAATATAATGATAAATATATAATGATATAAAATATTAAAATAAAATAAAACAGAACCTGAGAGAGAAGTACCAATTGCTATTGGGGGTGGACTCAGGCAATAGAGCACCAAGCCTGGAGTCAGGAGGACCACTGGTTCAAATCTTGCCTCCGACACTTCTTAGCTGTGTGATCCTGGGCAAGTCACTTAACCTAGTTTGCCTAGCACCCTTCTTCTTCTTCTTTGAGTCAACACCAAGACAAAAAGTAAGGGTTATCTTTTTAAAGCACCTTTTGAATCCCAAATAGGAAGTGTCTCCTTCTTTCTGTCAGGGGCAACAGAAGCTTCAGGGAGGAGGTGACATTTCAGCTGGACTTTAAAGGCATGGTAGGTAGGCTACAATGGGCAGAAATGAATGAGAGGGCATTCCAGCATTAGGTGATGGAGTGAACAAAAGGAGAAGATGGGACATATTCAGGTAGTGGTCAGTGCACCGGTTTGGCAGAAGTAAGTAAAGGGAGTTTAAACTAGAAACATATGTTGGAACCATGTTGTAAAGAGTCTCAAATGCCAGACTATAGAATTAAGACTTTTTTTAAAACACTTGTCTCCCATATTAGAATCAATTCTGAGTATTTGGTTGTAAGACAGAAGGGTTAAGTGACTTACCCAGGGTCACACAGCTAGGAAGTGTCTGAGGACAAGACCTCTTGTCTCTAGATATGGATCTTAATTCACTGGGCCACCTAGCTGCCCCCTGAGTTAAGACTTTAGTCAGTTGGCAACAGAGACTCATGGAAGGATTTTGAGCAACATTGTAGACTCCTGGGCATAGGGAAGATTAGTCTGGCAACTGTATGAGGTGTCAATTGGAGCAGAGAGAAATTAGAGGCAGAGAGACCAAGGAGAAAGTAACTGAAATCATTTAGTTGAGAGATACGAAGGACCTAACTTGGGATGGGGGTAACTGGGATGGAAAGAAAGGGACACATGTGAGAGATTGTGGAGTTAGAACTGACCGAATTCAAAAATTGTTTGATAGAGGAATACAGGAAGGAAGCGATGACCCCGAGGTTGAGATCACCGTGATTGACAAGATCATACTAGATTACCAGCAAAAAGAAGGAAGCTTATAGTCTAAAGGAAACTTACATTCTACTGGGGAGAAGGGGTAGATGGGAGGCAAAAATTTTATCAGATGGGGATGGGGCATTAAAACAACTGAGGAGTCAGAAAAGCCTTTGCCTTGTGGTGATGATGGCACTTATGCGGAGCCTTGCTACAGATTCTGAGAGACATAGATGAGACAGGAACAAATTCTAGAATTGGGCAGCATCTTATAGAGGATGGAGCCTTGGGACCTCTGATCCTGGCACTGCTACTTACTTCCTGTGTATGTGCCCTGGAGAAGCTCACAGGCTAATAGAAGACACGTCATGCTAACAACCATGTACAAATAAGATAAATACAGGGAAATTTGGAGACTATCCCAGAGAGGAGGCATTTAAGGTTAAGGAGGAGCAGAAAAGGCTTGTTGCAGAAGGTGGGATTTTAGTTGCAATTTGAAGGAAGCCAAAAAACAGAGATGAGAAGGGAGATTTCCAGGCAATGGGGAACAGACAGTGAAAACTCTTACAGTCTGGAGATCGAGTGTCTTGTGTGACAAACAGCAATTTTAACTCAAGAATAATAAATCTAAGAGAGTGGGGTGAGGGCCAGACCCAGAGAAAAGAGGTCCTGGGTTCAAATCTAACCTCAAACACTATATGTCCCTGGGAAAGTAACTTAACCCTGATTGCCTCAGTTTCCTCATCTGTAAAATGAGCTGGAGAAATAGCAGGTAGGTGGCTTAGTGGATTGAGAGCCAGGTGTAGAGATGGGAGGCCCTGGGTTCAAATGTAGCCTCAGACACTTCCTAACTGTGTGACTCTGGGCAAGTCATTTAACCCCCATTGCCTAGCCCATACCACTCTTAAACCAATACACAGTATTGATCCCAAGACAGAAGGTAAGGGTTAAAAAAAAAAGAAGAATTTATCTATTGTTTTGGTTGGTTATAAAATGAAGTGATTGTTCAGATCTCAGATCTAACATCTGGGGATGCTGCAGCCAAACATTGAGTATGGACGAGCCTTGACATTTCTGCTACAGTTTAAGATGTATTTCTAAATGGGTCTGCTTTTAAACGGAAAAACTTTATTCCAGTGATTTTAAACCCGGCTTTGTGACACTGCAGACTGTCTCGAGTTCTCCCATTCCCTCCCACCCCACCCCTTAATATTACCAAACTCCCAAAATAAAATGTCTTTCTGCTAACTTTAGCAGCGAACATAAATTGGCGCCAGACGGTACTTTAGTCAAACAAACAATGACAGACTGGAGAAGCTATGAAAGGGTGGAAATCATCTGCCGGTTGGGTTCTTGCTTTCCCCCCGATGACGACCGGCAGCCCCAAACTTGGAAGGGATCTGGGAAGAGAATGCAGAATGCAGTCAGATCTCACAGCCTGCCACGTGGTCAGTGCTTTCACAGCTTCCCACACCCACTATCACTGATGTCTTTGCTGGGGGTGAGGGTGAAGGGAGGTAGAGAGGAAGGACGGAAGGACGCTTGGGGTTACGATAACAGGCTGTGGCTGCTGAATATTTGAGTTTAGTGAAGCCACTGAATTTTTCCTTAAAAAGTATAAACTGAATAGTCTACACATTCTCCCACTGGATTGGAAAGCAGGCCACCCCTGGAAGGGGTCTGTGATAGACAAACAATCAAGTCTTCCCATGGGCACCCCAACTTGGACCTGGGCACCTCTCACCTTTACTCAACCTTGCTGTGGGTGGTGCCCTAAAATATAGGAACAGTGTCTTGGCCCTGGAATTTTCCCTTTCACCTTCCTTAAGTAACTCGATATTCAGCAATCTCTCTACAGACCACCAACCCCTCATCCTCCCCAAATTCCATGGATGCATTCTAGTCTCAGCTACTTTCCTAGCCCAGTTCAAGACAACTCTTTGAAACCACTTAGAAATTCTGGCATCTTGTAGCCTAGATGTCTATCCTTTAGAAACTAAAATATTGAGCTGAGATGAATATAAATCAATAAGTAAACAAAGAGAAAAGTGAATAAATCACTAAATTTTAAAACTTAAAAAAAAAAAGGTAAATGACTCTCACTTCAGAAATACTGAACTAGTTTGATGCAATGGGATTCTGACCTCAGAATCAAAAGACTTGGTTCCTTGTCTCCTAGCCTTGCTTTTACCATTAACTATCTTTGAGACCCTATACCTATGTTGGTGAACCTATAGCACAGGTGCCAGAAGGGACTGCTCCCTTTCTCCTCTCCACTGCACCTGAGGACATTTTTCACTTCATCCACTCCTCTGCCCTGCAGCCCATTGAGAGCACTTCCTCCTCCCCTGACTGGGATAGGGGGGTGGGAAGGGTGTGGCTCACATGCCTTGTTGGGCCTTCTGGCACTCAGTCTCTAAAAGGTGTGCCATCACTGCCCTAGACCCATAACTCTTTCCTGACCTCAGTTTTCTTATTTGTGAAATAAGGAGATTGGCATAATCTCAAAGGACCCTTCCAGCACTCAAATTCTGTGGTTTTGGTTTACCATCAGATAATAGCCCTCTCTTATAGCCAATGAAGTAAAAATTAGTTTGGTTCTTCTCTGAAACACCCTTTAAGACGTGTCATCCTTTGTTTTTGTGTGTGAGCCTGAAACATTTTCTTCCCCTTTGGGTCCCTTGAAGATGAAAGGATGTTCTCCCAACTCTCCCAAAATGCCATTGGTTTGCTGCCAAGGATGAGAACTTTGGAATATTCCTCATTTTTTAGTCTCTGGCAGAACTGACTGGGCTCCAAAATGTTATGTTGGTTCCAGCTTAGCCTAGGCTTCAAACTCAAAAACAACTGGCCTTCCAACCATCTGCCAAACTTGTTCACCAAGGGGAATGGCAAGTACTGGGACATGAAGGAGGCTTTGAGGGATAACAGCAGTTGACAGTCAGAGGAGCTTCAGAAAACCAGCATTGCCTAGCTCCAGGCTTATGGGTTCTCTCCAGTTTTGTCAGGACAGACATCTCTGGGCTTGAGAGGAGATAGAAAAAGCATTAGTTGTATGTCCTTATTAGTGATAAGAGGCAATGCTCACTTGTTTCCTGGATGCTATACTTTTGGAGTTATTTATATGGAAGGAACATGCTACCATAATCAGGAAGGCAAGGTAGAGCTTTGAGAGCAAAGAGGCAGTTCTAATAGGCTTTAAATGCCAATAGACTTAAAAAGAGCCCTGGAACCTTTTTCCTGCTCTAAGAATATCTAAAAGACAATAGATAAAAGCAGGAACATCTAGCGTCTTAGGGCTGGTTTCCTAAACTTACTCCTTTGCAATAATTGCAGAACTAGGGCTGTGACCAAAGAGTGCTAGACAATGCTAGGTGAGGAGACATCATGGCAGAACATCCCAGACCTAAGTGGTCTGGTGTCTGGTGTTCCCCTTTGTCTAGTGTTTCAAAAGAAGACTTCTATGCTGAGCTATCCTTTTAGCTGCTTGGAGTGTTAGGCACAGAGAACCCCCAAGGGTTTGGGTGAGAAAACTGTTATAAGGCCAACAACATCTGTGACCTAGATAATACCATTTGAGTTTTTCCTTATTCTTTTGGCAGCATCTCTATCAGAGGTCATGGGGACCTTGCTAGGAAGAAGAATTAATTAAGCAAGTTCCTTATGTGGAGAGTGATATGGAAAGTCTGCTCAGGTCATCCCAGGGAACCATGGCTTGGAGATCCCTCCAAGGTTGCTCAATGCCAGATTTAATGAACTTATCTTAGTTCCTTCTTCTCTCCGAAGCACCTGATTTATGTTGACTACCTTCTACTAGATACTCTTTTTTTCCCCCTTCTGGATTTTTGTGACATTCTCTTTCTTGTTTCTCATCTTGTCTCAACTCTCCATTTTAGTTTTCTTGGATCATTCATCATCAGTGTCATGCCCTTACCTATGGCTGCATTCGAAGGCTGTGTCCCAGGTCATCTCTTCTCTCTATATACCTCCTCAGTTGGTGACCTGATAACTCTCCCCTACCATGGGTTGAATTATCTCTTCTATGGGACTGACTCTCAAATCTATCTAGCCATAATTTCTCTCCTAAGTTCCAGCCCCACAATATCAGTTAACTGCTTCTTGAGCACTTCAAACTGGACGTTCTGTGGATGTCTCAATATACCCAAAGCAGAATTAATCATCTTTTCCTAAAACCTACTCTTTGGTTTGGAGGCAGCTAAGTCACTCGATGGACTGAGAGCCAGGTATAGACCAGGAGTTCCTGAGTTCAAATCTGGCTTCAAATACTAACTGTGTGACCCTGGGCAAGTCACTTAACCTCCATTGCCTGGCCCTAATCATTTTTCAGCTTTGGAACCAATACACAGTAATGATTCTTTTCTTTTTAAACCCTCACCTTCTGTCTTGGAATCAATAGTGTGTATTGGTTCCAAGGCAGATGAGTGGTAAGGGATAGGCAATGGAAGTTAAGTGACTTGTCCAATGTCACACAGCAGGGAAGTGTCTGAGCCACAGTATTGATTCTAAGAGGGAAGGTAAAGGTTTAAAAAAAAACCTCCTCTTCCTCTGAACTTCCATATTTCTGAACAAGACACTGTCATCTTTCCAGTTTACAAGATTCACAACTTTGGCATGACTGCTCATCCTCTCGCATTCCATCTTTCCAATCAGTTGCCAAATCTTGACATTCCTCCCTCCATAACATCTCTCCTAAATTCCCCCTTCTCTTTCCAAATACCAACACACTAGTTCAGGTCACCATCTCTTAGACTAGGCCAAGAGCTTCCTAATTAGTCATCCTTGCTCCAGTCTCTTCCCACTCTAGTCCAGTCCATCCCACACAGCTGCCAGAATGATTTTCCTGAAACATAGGTTTGGCCTCTAATGACCTTTCCTCTAATGAGTAAATGCCAACAGCTCCCTGTTGCCTCAATTAAAACTCCTCTGTTGGGCATTTGAAGCCATTCACAAGCTAGACCCCAACCTCTCTCTCCAACCTTATTACATACATTTACTACTCTTCCCCCACTCTACGGTCCAACCAAATGGGCACCCTTACTCATAGTATGAGCCTTCTTTTCTCTTGACCTAGCATTTGGCTTAGATGCATTCTCATCTCCACCTCTATTGTGGACTTCATGACTCTGCTCAAGCACCGCCTTCTGCAGGGAGCCCCACTCCATCTAACTCCAAAGTGCCCTCCATCCCAAAATTGTCCTGTGTGTGTGTGTGTGTGTGTGTGTGTGTACATTCTGTATATATTTAACTATATATGCATTGTCTCTCCCTCTGCCACTCTCAACTCCAAGAGAATTCATTCTGGAAATTCAAGAACTTTATTTTTAAAGACTTTTTTTTTCAATGAAAATTGGTCATTTCTCACTTCCATTTCTTGTCCTTTGCCGTCATTGATAAAACAAGAAAGACAAAACCCTTCTTACAAACGTATATTCCAGCATTGACTCAGACAAAAAGATATGGCTCAGACTAGCGCTATGACTTTTTTCCTGTGTCTTTGTATCCCCAGCATTTGGCATAGTGCCTGGCACATAGTAGGTGGTGAATATCTTTGACTGAGACAGAGCAAGAAACTTCTAGAAGAATTCTGGGATTCCAGGTTCTGACCAGAGATTGTAGCAACATCTTTCCTTCCAAACCCTGAATACTGGGAGGGGAGTAAGCGGGGGGAGGTGGACCGTGTATCCCTGGCAGAGAGACTGGGTCAGAGCTTTAAGGGGTGAGGGGATGGTGTGCAAACATTAAAAAGTTTGAGCTAATTGTTGATGGGCAGCAAAGACCCTTCCAAATGCCAAAGAATGAGATATTTTCCATCAAAGCTCTGAAGTCTGAGTCTAGCCAGGGCTTCATTTTTATTGTTATAAGGGATGAGGTCAATTGTAAGAAAATGAGCTCGTGCCCTTTGTACTAATCCCCTGCCTGGTTCCTGTTTGTTTCTAAAAGGCAGGACTGTCTCAGTCTGCCTTGGACCCATTAAACCTCCCACAAAGCTGTTTACACACTGGGCTTTGCACATAGCTACTGAGCCTGCTTGGAAAACGTGAGGGTTAGTGGGGAGGTTTGACAGCTTGATGTCAAGTCATTGATAAACATTTATTAAGCACCTGCTATGTGCCGAGCACTGGGCTAAATGTTGGGGATACAGAGAAAGGCAAAAGACAGTCCTTGCCCCCAAGGAGCTCACAGTCTATTGGGGGAAACAACACACAAAGGCTAAGTGCAAACAAACTCTACAGGACCAATTGGAAATTAACCACCAAGCAAAGACTCTTGCGTTATGGGATATAAAGAAAGGCTTCTTGTAGTGAGCAAGGTTTTCCATGAGACTTAAAGGAAGCCACAAAGTCAGGAGGCAGAGATAAGGAGGGAGGGAATTACCTACATGGGGCATACCAGTAGCTGATAAAGGGCAGGATTTGGAGTCAAAAAAGCTTAATTCTGATCTACCTCGGACATTTCCCAAGTGTGTGATCCTGGACAAATCATCCAACCTCAGTTTATTCATCTGTAAAATGTAAGAGAATAAAAATATTAAAGCACCTCCCTTCTAGGATTGTTGTGAGGCTCAGATAAAATGAATGGATGTAAACATTTTTATGCAGGGTTTTTCAAAAGGTCTTAATGCCCTTGGGTTTTTTTAAAACCCTTGACTTCTGTCATAGAATCAACTAGGATTTGAACTCAAGTCTTCCTGACTCCGGATTCATTGCTCTATCTGCTGCATCTGCCTAGCTACATTGGAAGACCACCTTGTAAGTTTGGATAGCTAAGCCCTGATTCCAACAATACTCCCCTTGCTTAGAGGTAATAGGTGGCATACTGAATAGAATGTTGAATCTGGAGTTAGAATGACCTGAGTTCAAATCCTACCTTAGGTACTTATTAACTGTATGACTCTAGGTAAATCATTTAACCTTGTTCTGCCTCAGTTTCCCAACTGTAAAATGGAAACAATAAGAGCATCTACATCCCAGGGTTATTGTGATGATCCAGGGAGATGGTATTTGTAAACCACTTTGCCAACCTTGCTTGCTATTATGATTAGATCATGTTTGGAATTTCTTCTAAAATTTTTAGTCATGGGATCATAGATTTAGAGCTGGGAAGTTTACTACAAATCATTTAGGCCCTTATTTTATAGATGAAGAAACTGAGACTTGGAGTGGTGTCTGTTGTGATTTGCCCGAGGCCATATTGCCAATAAGTGGGGGGTGCTCAGCCTCCAATGCTTGCTCCATCACCCTTGAGTCACATTGTTTCTAAACTTTAGTGACCCCCCCCTTGGAAACCTTGAACTGAATTCACTGATGGTTTTCCCTCCTTTTGACTGTGAATGACTTTGAATTGTTTGCAAAAATCCAGCCTATCTTCAGAGCTCTAATCTTTGCCTTTGCTTGTGGGCATTTTGAAGAACCACTCTTTAGACTCCAAAGGAACTCGCAGATGAATTCCCCCAAAGTTTGGATCACTGCCTGGAAAAATGAGTACACTGTAAAGGGGGTTATGCTCATTTGTGTGAGTAGGCTGCGGCATTTGTTAAATCAATCACATGGCTTTACTTCATACAACAAATAAATCTTCAGACCGCCAAATGCCCACGCCCAGCCCTGCCACCAGACCCACTTCAAGACCCAGCCCCTTCCTGGCTCTGGCATCTGACCTTGGCTCCCACCCTTCTTGGGCCCCATCAGGCTTATCTTTGCTTCCAATTCTTCCTGGCATATAATCTTGTCTGTTGCCTTCACTGCTCATTACTACCCCATTCTTTTTCCCAGAGCCACATATGGGGACCCAGAGACTTTGCACATCTACCCTTTCAGAAACATGTTAACCTTCATTCTTATCAGTAGTCAACATCGTGCTTCTTAATCATGGAGAAACCCCCTAAAAACAGCTTTTTCCAATTCCAGTGACCAGCCTGGGGTTATGCTATAAGGGGAGCACCAGCATGAACTTCAGACATGATTATGTCTCTTATCCCTCTATTAGGACTGGCTGGGTATTTCAATGGAGGCTGCCCAAGTAGATCAGCCAAGTGGTGGGATTCAGTTTCCAGTTAATTTTTAGTTTTTCTTTTTTGCTGCCCTTTGTTGAATATAATTTTGCTGCTTTTCTACATTTGGATGTGAGATTTTTATGCTCAATTATGTGGTCAGTTTTTGTGAAGGTGCCATAAACTACTGAGTAGAAGGTGTATTCCTTTCTATTCCCATCCAGAAGTGGCGAGATTCAATCAATGCTCCTCAACAGCTGCCTAGTCCCTGCAAACTGTTACTAGTCTACAAAGTTTTTAACAACCATGTTAAATGCAGGCATGTGCTTTGGACTGGGCATTTTATTATAAGGGTTTTATTTGTCTTTTTTTTTTTCTCCAATGGAGCAAGGAGATGCTTGTTAACTGAAACTGAAATGATGTGCTGTGGTTATAGAGCAGCAGTTCTCAACCTCTCAATTTGTAGCAATGAGAATACATAATGCATATCAGGTATTTACATTCCGAATCATAACTGTAGAAAAATTGCAGTTTTGAAGTAGCCACCAAAATAATTTTTTGGTTTGGGGTCACCACAACATGAGGAACTGTATTGTGGGGTATTGGTGTTAGAAAGGTTGAGAACCACTGTTATAGAGAGTCAATCAAGCTGAAGTCACCATATATATAATTTGGTTTGGGAGACACTGGGCATGACCAGATACCCCTCTTCTAATAAAAATCTTACGCAGCTCCTACTAAGCTTCAAACATTTTTGCACCATTATTCAAGGCTTCCCACAAACTTGACCCTTGAAATCTCCTTTTCAGTCTTATCCCATTATCTTCTTCCACGTATTCTGTATTGCAACAAAACTAGAGTATTCTCTGTTCTCCAAATACACTCTGCTCAATTCCTCCCTGTGCTTTAAAACCCAGTTCAAATGCCTCCTCCCTCTTGAAGACTTCTCCATTCCCCATGTCAACAGACCTCACCAAAATTTTCTTTTGCATGACTGTATTGCATTTATATAATAATGCTGTCATGTATTCACACATATTTATGTCTCAGCCTCAATCAGATTGAAAGCTTTCTGAGGACAGGAGCTGTGTCTTAAATAAACCTCCCATCTTCCCCAGGATCTAGTACAACATCGCACACTATAGACATTTAATCAATATTCGAATGGACATGAAAAGTCTCTTTCAGCTCTGAGATTCTATGACAGAAGTTCCAAGAGATGCAGGGACTGTATCTTCTACAGCAATCCTGGATACAAGGTCCAGGGTTCCTCCTCCACTATTTGAAAGGGGCAAATACCTTGAGAGGGTGACTTCTTTTCCATGCACAAGTAATTCTGTCCACCATGTTGTCTCTAGACAGTCCTGCACTATCTCCAGAGGGCAGTGAATCCTTGCTTATTGACTAACCCAACAAGGGAAGCTTCAGGGCTTTACTCAAAAGCTGTCATGGGGTGGACAACTTCCTTTGTTGCCTCAAGACTGAATCTCTTTCAAATGAGCTTGATTCAATGTTTGCTGACAATCTCTTTGCCCTCTCACAGGAAGGTGCAAAGACACCCTCTCCACAATTACAGGTCCCACTACTCAGAACACTTATGGGAGGAATGAAGGGGCATGGATGAAAGATCCCTTGGCCAAGGATGAGCGAATTTATGTTACCAATTATTACTATGGCAATACTCTCGTGGAGTTCCGGAACTTGGATAACTTTAAGCAAGGTATGCATATGGGGTTCTCCCAGGTGCTTTGGAGGACCTGTTCCCCAACAGTCCCCTGTGCCCTCTTTAGTTCAGAGGATGACTTAGTCATCCAATAGAACAGAAAGAGAAGTCAGGAGGGTTCTTTAGCATGACCATGAGAATGAGTGGTATGCATCCCTTCAGGATTGGGGCAGGGTGCCTCCCTGGGTAAGGAAGAACTTAGGAGGGTTTGGTGACAAAGACATAACATTGAGATGTGCCTTTGGGGCCTTATATCTCTTAGAGCTTCTTGTTTCTTATCATGGTTCTGAAGTAGGATCCCCAAGAGTCAAGAAGAGACATAAGAGGGGAATGGGGGTCAGCCCTGTTTCTTCTTCCTGATCATCCTTTGTCTTGATAATGGCTGTTTCTTGATCACTGCCTCTTTGTGCCCTTGTTTACAGGTCGTTGGAGCAATTCCTACAAACTCCCATATAGCTGGATTGGCACAGGCCATGTAGTATACAACGGGGCCTTTTATTATAACCGTGCCTTTACCCGCAATATCATCAAATATGACCTGAAGCAACGCTACGTGGCTGCTTGGGCAATGCTCCATGATGTAGCCTATGAGGAAGCCACACCGTGGAAATGGCGGGGTCATTCAGATGTAGACTTTGCAGTGGATGAGAATGGCTTGTGGCTTATCTACCCGGCTCTTGATGAAGAGGGCTTTAGCCAAGAGGTCATTGTCCTTAGCAAACTCAACTCTGTGGACTTGAGCACACAGAAGGAGACCACTTGGAGGACTGGGCTCCGGCGCAACTTCTATGGGAACTGCTTTGTTATCTGTGGAGTGCTCTATGCTGTGGACAGCTTTAACCAGCGCAATGCCAACATCTCCTATGCCTTTGACACCCACACCAACACCCAAATAGTACCAAGGTTGCTCTTCGAAAACGAGTACTCTTATACCACCCAGATAGACTACAATCCTAAAGATCGCCTACTTTATGCTTGGGACAATGGCCACCAGGTCACCTACCATGTGATCTTTGCCTACTGACACCTCCTCCTGTGCAAGTTGGGGCAGTAAAGGGCCACTAGCACCTTTGTGTGTGTGTGTGTGTGTGTGTGTATCTTTGTTGGTTTGTGTGCGTGTGTGTTTGTATGTGCGTGTGTGCCTTAAAGATTATTATTATTTGTACAAATTTACAAAGGGTGAAATGACAGTTTGTGTCTTTTTCTTAACATGGATTGTAGATCAATCCTTATATGTGCTGGTCTCTTCTTCCATTTTTTTAAAAGTGCAAATGTGCAGTTCTATTTGACTAGTAACCACTCTTCCTCTAACCCTAACCCTCCTTCTCCCATTGCTTATTCCCAGATTATAAAAACAGATTTCTTCATTAGATAATATAATCCATCTGGATCTGGCAAAAGGAGAGGAAGAGAAAGGTTCAAGTGGAGAAAAAAAATTTAAATATATATATAAAGAATGCTTTTTTTTAACCATGAAGACTTAAGATTGTGTTTTAAAAAGTTAAAAAAAAAATCCAACCTACAACAAATAATTTTTTTAAATAAAAATATATAAAAATAAAGAAAACAATGGACTTTTTTGCCTAATATGGCTGTAGCTGTCTGTGGATATCTATATTATAATAGTTCTCCTTGATAAGGGAGATAGTTATGGTTCTGCTTGACTGCCCTTCACTGGATAGAATCATGGATGTCTTGAGCATATCTGGAGTCTACACCCCCTGGGAGCCATTTGAAATTAAATGGCAATCCTTCCTTCTAGTTTTTTGGTACCATCTCCTCCATTTACACTATTAATCCAATCCCCTTGGCATTGTCTTGATCTCTCTCTCTCTCTCTCTCTCTCTCTCTCTCTCTCTCTCTCTCTCTCTCTCTCTCTCTCTCTCTCTCTCTCTCTCTCTCTCTCTCTCTCTCTCTCACACACACACACACACACACATACACACACACACAGTCATCTTCTCTCTCCCTGAGACTTTGCTTTGGTAGGCATTTGGCTAACTATCCCTACTTACTGCCTTCAGAGGAGATTGCTAGTCCTGAAAGAAGAGGGCTAGGGGAAATTTTAAATGGCAAAGAGATGCTTCAGCCCTACCTTCTCACGTAGTGAGAGGAGGCTCCTTAAGCAATTTCAGGAAGAACATCAGCCAGACAAGTTGAGATTGATGTGCTACAGAGGATAGAAGGCAGAACCTACAATGACCAGAAACTAACCTTGGGACTGCCCTACTGACCCTGCATCCTCTTGAAGAAACAGTTTAGACAGTCTCTGTACCCTGTTCTGCCCCCCGTCACTCACCTAGAGACTTTTCCACTGAATACAGGACAGCATCCATCTCATTCCTCCACATTCACTGGCCAGAACTCTTCCTATCTGCTTCTTGTATGTACATATCGCCAAGAAATAAATAGCCACCTGACTTTGCCTTGGTTTGGGCCTTTTTGTTTGGGTTGGACTTCCCAGAGTGGCCAAGATAGTAATAATAACAAGCTATGTTAATATATGGGGTCTTATGAGAACAAAGCTTTTCATATCTCACAGCCTTTTCAATTTGGTTCAACTCATTTCCAATTTCATATGCATGTATATGCTGCATGATGGGGATACAAGATAGAAAACCTTCAAGGAACATATCTTCTCCTTGAGGAAAACAATGAGTACCCAGATTAGTAAACAAAATACAAAGGGTGCACTGGGGGTCTCCTAAGGGACGTGGAACCTGAGTTGGGCTTTGAAGAGAGTCAGGGGTTGCCAGAGGCAGAACCCAAGAGAAGAGGGAGAGTGTTGCAGACATGGGGATGGGAGCAACTGCCTAAGGGGGGAGGGAGGGAGGGAGAGAGAGAGAGAGATGGAATGTTATAGAAGAGGAGCAAGCAAGAAGCAGGTCAGCTTAGCTAAACACAGAGCTCATGAAGGGAAATAATGTGGAAGAAGAAGTTGGAGTTTGGGAAGACTTTCAGGGCCAGTGACCCCATTGTCTACACAGTTCAGGTATTAATGCTCTCATTTTATAGACGGGTAAGCAAACTCTTAGAGGCTGAATCACCTAAGCTCAGATAGCCAGTACCTTGCAAAACTGGAGCTTGATGGGTCTGCCGAGCTCCAACAGAGTTCTATATGTTCTGTTGTAGGTATTTCCAAGGCATGATGGGAGCATCAGTTTGGTGACTCATGGGTTAGAGAATGAGGCTGGGAAAACTATTATGGAGGGAAGGTTGCTAGTTCAGTTCCTCCTTTCTGGTCAGGGTTGGGTGGGCCCAAAATTAATTCTGTTTCAGTGGAAACTTGGTTGATTTGATATCAACAAAATGAGGTGAGTTGAGGCCGCTAATGACTCTCAAGGTTGGAAGCCTTGGCAAAGACCCAGGCGTCCGTGGCCAGTGAGCCCTTCCCTCCTGGTCTACCACTTCCTTCATCCTCACAGGCAAAGTTTTTCAAAGAGAATTGAGAAATGTTTTCAGAGCTGGGCCACAGTGAGAGATATTGGAGGGGAAATGAAATTAAAATCTTGTAAAAATTAAATGTTGCTTTAACTAGATTTTTTAAAAGATAAAAAAGAAAAGAAAACAAGTGTAAAGTTGAGGAATTGAGGACACATCAAGGCCATTCAATCTTTCTCAAATTCCCAGACCACCACAATTTTGTCCTGAAGACCCCCGCCTTTTCCTGGATGTCCAGTTCTGACTGGAGGTGGTATAAAGGTGAAGAGGAACAGTGAGACACGTGTTCTACTCCCAGAACCCAGATGAATCAACAACACCTCTAGATCAGCAGCTCAGGACTTTGGCTAATGCAACCCCAGGAATTTTCCTTCCTCCCTTCCTTCCTTCCTTCCTTCCTTCCTTCCTTCCTTCCTTCCTTTCTTCCTTCCTTCCTTCCTTTCTTCCTTCCTTCCCTCCTTCCTTCTCTCCTCCCTCCTTCCCTCTCTCCCTTCCTTTCTTACTCCCTTCTTTCCTCCCCCCTTCTTTCCTTCCTTCCTCCTTCTTTCCTTCTTTCCTTTCTTTCATAAACATTTTATTAGACAATTATTATGTACCTACAGGCTCTCCAGAGAATTTTTTTAAAAAGGAACTATCAAGCGACAGCTAGGTAGCACAGCCAGTCCTGGGGTCATGAGGATCTGAGTCCCAATCTGACCTCAGATACTTCTTAGCTGTGTGACTCTGGGCAAGTCATTTAACCCTCCCTCAAGGAGCTTAAACTTGTCAGGGTCATGAATGAGAGGCAGAACTTCAACTCAGGTCTTTCTGGCTGAGATCTACTCTCTATTAAGCCATGGCTGTACCCATGTGGGCATATAGATCCCCCACATCAACAGCCACTGTTAGTGCCCCAGGGAAATCTAAAACTCTCGAATGCTATTGAGAGAAGGGTCATCTTTTGTCTTTTTTTTTTTGCATCCTCACTACCTGCACATAGTAGGAGCTTAATGAATGTTCATTGACTAAGTTGCCAAGCAACACAAATCTGTTTTGGGAGAGGGCATTTTCTATATCAATGAAATCACAGGTCTGGTCCCCATACATGCATATACACATACAGACATAAGCTAGATCTGGCCACTGTCCAAATCACTTAAGATTTACAAGTTTAAGTTTAAGTGCTTATGGGAAGATGAGGGAAATGTTTGTTTGTTTGTTTGTTTTTTCTGGGAGAAAACATTCTGCCTTAAAAACAGATCTGTTATTTCTTTCATTTATTAAATACCTTTAAGAATTAGTCATAGTCAGAATAACTGCAATTTTTTTAAACAACCCTTACCTTCCTTAGAATCAATACTATATTTTTGATCTAAGGCAGAAGAGTGGTAAGGGCTAGGCAACAGGGTAACTTGCCTAGAGTCACTCAGCCAGAAATTGTTTGAGGCCAAATTTGAACCCAGGACCTCCCACCTCCAGACCCGACTCTCAATCTACTGAACCACCTAGCTGCCCTCAGAGCTATGTCTCTCAAGCTATCATACTGGGACAGTCTCTTTCTGAGGGTGTCCAAGGGCTGAAGGTCTCATTCACCCATAGCTCTAGGCACTAAGGGGAAGGGGCTACTTTTCCTCTCCTTTTAGGTCCAGATGTCCCAAGAAACAGGTTTGAGGATTTGATCTTGTTTGGTTTACCCTTTTCAGTCCTGGGAGTTCAAACCATAGTGACCTTGGAGCCAGGATTCTAGACCCAATGATGCTGCCAACCTGGCAAGAAATTCTTGAAAAGATAGGATGCTGGGACGCAAACCCAAGGGAGTTCATTCTTGGAACTTGGAGGGAATATGCTATCTATATAGGAACTCAGCTATGAGCCTAATCACTCTGCCCTCCCTAGAGCCTGAGGGGTTCTAGGAGGAGAATAGCCCACCCTCCCACCCTAAACATCCCATCCACCCCCTACTAGGGAGCAGCATTTCTATGTTGGGTCTTGCTATCCCTCTGAAGTAAATATTCCTTTGTAAAAACTCATCCGGCTGTTACGTGGTTAAACAAAACTGGGTTCCAAGGGATCCTCCAAATTTGAGGGAATACAATCAGTGGGGGCCAAAGTCAGTGAAAGATTCCTCAATCTTTGTATTCCCTGGGGTACCAGGGAAATAAAATACAAGTGGCCTTCAGCAGTGGCGATCAGTATGGTCATTGTCGAACACCTATAAAGCATGTGTATGTGCATATATTTCTTTTGATCTATAGGTATAGACTATATATATGCACATGTGTGAAATAATTATTCTGTGAGGGGCATAGATCATGCATAAGTGTTACACGTATAATGTAGATAATCAATAATGTATGATATAAAATTTAATTAGGGTATAGTTTATGGTTACACTACCTAGTAGGCATCTACAATTTTATATGATGATAATCTCTATTCTCTTCTAGAGATGAAGATCTCTATTCTCTTCTAGCCAGTCTTGGTTCTGACTTCTCCATGCCTCTCTGAAAACTAATGGACGTGGGGTAAAAAGTCCTGCTCCCAAAGGCTCTCATGCTTTAGTCAAATCAATTAACTTCTTTTAGCTTCAGTGTCTTCATCAACACACTGGACATAACATTGACTATTTCATGGGACTATTAGAAAGATCATATTGTTATTCAGTTGTTTTTCAGTAGTGTCCAACTCTTCATGACTCCATTTGGGGCTTTTTTTGGCAAAACCACTGAAGTGGTTTGCCATTTCCTTCTCCAGCTCATTTTACATATGAGGAAACTGAGGCAAAAAGTGTTGTGACTTGCCCAGAGTCACAGATGGTAAGTGTCTGAGACCAGATTTGAACTCAACTTACTGACTCCAGATCTGGCACTCTATCCACAGAGTCACTGAGTTGCCAGATCATATCAATGAGTGGATATAAAGTGACTTATAATGACAAGGCATTAAGTCTTGCCAGTGGTATAAGCAGTGAGCTAACCTACTTCTCAAAATGTACCCAACACTTGCTCATTAACGTGATATTCAAGTGGTATCTAAATATTATCAAGGTATCACTTCCCTTTTATGGAGAATTCCATTGAATTGAGAAAAACACAGCATTTTGCTAGGCACCTAGGACCAGGAATGAGCAGGTGAGGAGGTGAGTCCCCATCTCATTTGGGTCTTTGCTGAAATTCAAGCATGAATATTTGAAATGAGGTTAAAAAGCTGTCTAAAATATCCATACCTCACCCAGAGATCCCACCGCTAGGCATATATCCCAAGGAAGTTAAAGATAAAAAAGAAATATTTTATATACACCAAAATATTTGTAGCACTTTTTGTGATAGTAAAGAATTTGAAGTAAAGGGGGCAACTGGGTGACTCAGTGGATTGAGAGCCAGGACCAGAGACAGAAGGTCCTGGGTTCAAATCTAGCCTTGGACACTTCCTAGCTGTGTGACTCTGGGCAATTCACTTAACTGCCATTGCCTAGTCCTTACAGCTCTTCTGCCTTAGAACTAATACACCTTACTGATTCTAAGTTGGAAAGTAAGGATTAAAAAAAAAAGAACTAGAAATAAAATAGATGCCCATTCATTAGAGAATGGCCAAACAAATTGAGATCTAGGAATAAAATGGAATAACATTGTCATAAAAATCCATATGAATAATTTAGAAAATTATGAAAAGTATAATATGGACATGTAGAGTGAAGTAAATGGAACCAGAAAAAATGATATATAGTGATTGCAGCAGTGCACATAGAAGGCAATAGTAACAACAAATTGAAAATTGTATAATAATAATGGCCAAGTGTGGTACCTGAGAAGAAATGAGGAAATGTACCTCGCTCCTTCCTTTCCTTTTAAACATAAGGACTATGGGTCAAGGAACATTGTCTAGAGTCTTGAATTTTAATCACATGCTGCTTAGTTTTGCTTATTTGAATGTTTTGTCCCCCTCTCTTTTAATATAATTCTTTGTTATTAGCAATTTTTAGATGAAGAAATCAAAAGTATCAATAATCATATGAAAAAATGGTCTAAATTCCTCTTGGTTAGAGAAATGCAAATTAAAATAGCTTTAAGGTACCACCTCACACCTATCAAATTGAGCAAGATAGCAAGTGATAAATGTTGGATGGGATGTAGCAAAATTGGGACACTAATGCATTGTTGGCGGAGTTGTGAACTGATCCAACCATTCTTGAGGCAATTTGGAACTTTGTCCAAAGGGCTATAAAACTGTTCACATACCCTCTGATTCTGAAATAATACTGCTGACTCTATATACCAAAGAGATCATAAAAAAGAGGAAAGGATCTACTTGTGCAAAAATATTTATAGCAGCTCTTTTTGTGACAAAGAATTGGAAACTGAGGGATAGCCACTATTTGGGGAATGGCTGAACAAATTGTGACATAAACTATTGTGGTATAAGAAATGATAAGCAGGATGATTTCAGAAAAAGCTGGAAAGATCTACATGAACTGATGCAGAACGAAATAAGCAGAACCGGGAGAACATTCTACACAGTAACAGCAATATTATAATGATTAGCTGTGAAAGACTAAGCTACTTTCAGCAATATAATGATCCAGGACAATCTTAAGAACTTATGACAAAGAATGCTATCCACTTCCAGAAAAAGAACAGTTGGAATCAGATGCAGATCAAAGCATACCAACTTTCACATTAATTTAATTATGATTTTATTTTGGGGTTTTGGTTTTATATAAGTATTCTTTTGCAATAATGATCAACATGGAAGTATGTTTTGCAAGATAATATATATATAATCCAGATCAAATTGCTTACCATATCTGAAGGGGGAAGGGAAGAGACAGAGGGAGACAATTTGGACAATTTTGGAAAACATGTGGGAAATTATTATTTCATGTAATTGGAAAAATAAAATATTTTTGAATAGTTAAAAAATTCCTTATTTTGAGATATGAATCCCTGCAATAGAATGCTGGACCTGGAGTCAAGACTTTTTTATGAGTTCAAATCTGGTCTCAGATACTTGCTAGTTATATGACCCTAGGAAAGTCACTTAACTCTGTTTGCCTCAGTATCCTCATCTGCCAAAATAGTTGAAGGAGAAAATATCAAACCATGCCAGTATATTTGAGAAGTATAAGTATAAAGGGAACCCCTTCCTCCCCAGGTTGTGAACTTTCTGCTCATCCAAACCAACTCATTAGCTTGACTGGAACTCTCCAAATGGAGAGACTTTGATTGGTCCCTGAGATGTGGTTGACCAGCACAGAGGGAAAGGAAGTGACATGGGAAAAAATGAGATATAGAAATGAGACTAGAGGAGAGGAGGTTTTCTTCTTTGGAAGTCGTTGACTGGGGAGTTTTCTGTGATGTGGCATTGGTGGGTAGGAAGGAAGACACTCTCAAGGGCTGGTAAGATTTGGGTGATAGACTAGGAACTTTTTTTATTTCCTTACCTCCTTATTTCTTTCTTAGACTATATTTATATTAAAATTATATTGTTCCACCTATACCCCTGCTCAATATCCCTTTGCCCTGCCTCTTCTTCTTTCTCCTCTGACCCAACCCTTTCTTCCCCTGCCTGGCTCCCTATCCCAGATCTCCACCCACAACCCTGCCCCAATCATCTCTGCCCTGCCCACAACCCCCACCCACAATCCTTTCACCCTACCCACCCACCCCCAGACCAACCCGTCCCACTCAACTCACCCACTCCTCCCCCTCCCCAAACCACAAGCCAAGTAGCAGAAATAAAAAATAATTCAGTTAAATTCCTATTCCCCTTAAGGGAAGTACCCAGTTACAATAGAAGTGGAGATTTAGGGACCATTAGATACTATTCACCTTTCACTCCATGAGATAATGAGAGATTCAAGGCCCCCTTCCTTTGAAGATGAGCCCATTATGGTTATTTTTTTCAAAGCTAGAAAGTATTTACCACACTTATGATCTCATGTGGATTGATATGGAAAATTTGTTCCAAGCCAAATGGAAAGAGAAAAAAATATAATTTTTTCTCTTGTTAATCAGGCCCAGGGAAGGAGAGTAATTCATTGGCCATGGGAAGACCTAAAATGGAATTCAAATAAAAAGAAAGACTACTTAAAACTATGCCAGGCTAGAGAGGCATTACTAAAAGCAATGAGAGATTATTCTGATAGGCCTGGTACTGTGAATTTTAAAAACTACTCAGACTGTACTTTAGAAGATTTGATTTAGCTATTTCCTTATTGTAACAATGGAGATACTTGGTCTAACAGAATCAGGAATGTATTGTGAATTTGGAAATTACTCCAACCTAATTAGACATACTTTAGGGGAAAATAAAGTTGTAAACCCCTGATTGAACAATGAAGGTACTTAACTCATACCTTATAGTGAAGCTAAAACTTTAAGGTGTCTATTTTTAGATCAAATACAAAAGGATGTTAAGTACCTATAAAGGTTAAATTAATCACAAAAATGTCAAGTAACTCACAAAAGATAAGCTTAACAAAGAAGTGTGAAGTATTCAAAAGATAAAATCTAACCAGAGAAGGTGAGAACTAAACAGTGGATAGTCCTGAAGAAAACCTAATCAAAGAAGGTGAGAACTAAAGAATAGGCAGTCCCGGAAAAAGCATCTACTGTGATTGGAAGATGTGAAAATTTAGGGGAGGTGACATAAGAGAAAATTTCTTTAAAAGGAGGCTAAAAAAGTCAGTTCAAGCAATTGAATTCAGTTCACAAGAGAATTCATTTTGGAGTGAAATTGGATTCGGAGTTCAGTTCAGGACTGGAACTCAGCCTGAAGGATCTCACTCAGACAGCTTACTTGGAGATGGTCTCATGGTGAGTGATAAGACTGACTCCCTTTTCCTTAGGCTCAGGGAGGCCACTTTGGCCCAGGCCTTTAACTACTGCCTGGCTCAGCCTGAGCCAGAGCAGTTTAAATTAATTCTCTCTCTCTCTATCTCTATATCTCTCTCTCTCTCTCTCTCCCTCCCTCCCCTTCCTCCCTCTCCCTCTCCCTCTCCTTCTCCCTCTCTCTCTCTCTCTCCCACCCCCCCCCTCTCTCTCTCCTTTCCTTAATTCCTTCTCTCTATATTAATTAAAATCACCATAATTCCCAGCTGACTTGGGTATTTTATTATTTGGGGATTTTCCCTGGTGACCAATTATTTAGATTTTAAGACACAACACTAAGATTATCCTTTACAGTACATGGACAAAATTCAAAAATCTTCAATAGGAAAATGATGACAATCCCTCCCAGTTTATGGATAGGCTTATTGAGCTGGGAGGTAGATATATAGACCTGGATCTTTCTAGAGAAAAGGATGTTAGACAAATAAGAAGATGATTTGTAAAAAAAACTATTGTAAAGTGATCAAAGACTATTTTAAGGCTAACTGCCTAAACTGGGCTACCATGGATCTCAAGGAATTGAGAAGAGTAGCAGAGGAAGAGAATAATGACTTAGTGGAGGCATTAAGGAAGGAAATAAAAGCTTTAACTGAAAAAATTGAAAAGGAAAAAGGTAATCAAGGAGTGGCCATAATCCTTTTTTAGGAATCCACAATTCAACCATTAATGTATTACTTCTGTGGGGAAAGGGGTCACATAATGATGAACTATGGAAGTAGAATCAGGCAAATAGAAATAATAATAACTTTAGAAATAATAACAATTATAGAAATAGCAATTCAAATGAGGCAAATGATGACTCACACCAAAATACCCCAAATGGGGCTCATACACACTATACTCAGGGTGGAAATCCCCCTCAGCATGGGAGACTCCAGAGTAATAGCCAAGAATCTTTGGCTGTCTCTGTAATGTCTCTGTAATCAGAGAGTGAAGCCTTTGATTTCCAAGACCCTGATGTTTTAACACTAGTTATACCAGTCCATTCCCCCCTACCCCCATAATAATGAATCACATGTAACCCTGAAGGTTGAGAACACGTATTATGATTGCCTCTTAGACACAGGAGCTTCCAGATCAGTATTATTGAGTAAAACTGATTCTAAGTGTGATTCTATTTGCTCTTTAAATGTAGTAGGTGTATCAGGAGCACCTCTAAAAGTCCCAAAGCTTTCCCCTCAAATGGTGTCAATGGGACCCCTCTCAGTGGAACATTCTTTCCTTTTAAAGCTTGGTTCCCCTATAAATTTTTTTAGGGAGAGATCTTTTATGCAAATGCAGAGCCACAATAGCATGCTCTCAAAATGGCTCTATGATGCTAGAATTGCCTGAGGAATCCTTAAATTTTCTCCCTGTATTTCTTTTAGACAGTCAGGAGGTTAAGGAATCTCCCACCTTTAAAATCCCAAGTGATGTACCTGAATCTCTCTGGGCCACATCTTCTTCCAATGTACACTTACTCAAATCATTTGCTCCTATTTAAATTAAGACAAAAGATGATCCACCTCCTTCCATTCTTCAGAATCCCCTAGCAAAAGAGGCAACTGAGGGAATTGCTCCAGTGATATATTCATTAATTGAGCAAGGAATAATAATCCCATGCAAATCTGAATATAACACATCTAAACTGCATGTAAAAAGTCAAAATTGGGCTCATATGGAAAACCTGTATATCGATTTGTGCAGAATTTAAGAACTCCAAATAATCATGCCATAAAAAGACATACTGTGGTTCCCTACCCAGCCACAGTTATCTCCTCTATTCCTGGCACAGTCACATATATTACTGTGGTAGATCTGTGTTCAGCATTCTTCTCAATCCTTATTCATGAAAATTCCAGGAATATATTTGCCTTCACCTGGAAATGTTCTCATTGGTCCTGGTCCAGGCTACCACAATGGTTGATGGACAGCCCTACCTTGTTCTCACAAATTTTAGAATAGGATTTAGAAAAAATTAATTTTCAGATCTGTTTGATACAATTTGTAGATGATTTGCTCTTGGCCTCACCAAATGCCACAGTTTGCCAGGAAGTTAACAAACATCGTCTTTTAGAGCTACTTAAGAGAGGCCACAAGGTCTCAAAGGCAAAGTTTCAGTGGTATCTACCCAAAGTAGAATAATTAGGGTTTATTTTAACTGCTGGTGCCCACTCCATTTTCCCTAAATGCATTGAAGATATTCAGAAATTCAGTACTCCCTCCATTAAGAAACAATTCAGGGCAATTTTAGGAGCAACAATGTTTTGTAGAGAGTGGGATCCCATGCTATGGGGAAATCACTAAACCCCTTATAGCTCAGACAAATAATTCAGTCCCTGAACAGCTTAGATTAGAGGCATAAAACCTGTCAACTCTTTCAAAATTAAAACAGGCTATCCTGTCTACCCCTGTTCTAGGCATTCCAGATTACAAAAAGGCATTTACCTTGTATGTACACAGAAAGTCCAATTACTTATTATTTGGTCCAGCTAGACCCAGTAATTTCAGGAGACCCACCATGTCTTACAAGTGTAGCTGCCACAGCTCTGTTACTAACTAAATCTATTGATTTAGTATTGGGATGCTGGTTAACCATAACGTGTTCACATGAAGTTGAAGCATTGTTGCTAAGGCAGAGAACACAGGCTTTTTTCAGATCAAAGACTCACTAGGTATGAAGTAACCCTGTTAGGTAATGAAAATATTACCTAAAAATGCTGTACAGTTCTTAATCCTGCAACTTTGCTTCCAGATTTACCAGTTTTAGGAGAACCATTGCACAATTGTGAATCTTTAGTGTCCATGACTGAAAAGCTTAAAGATAATCTCCTAGACACTCCTTTAGACAACCCAGACTTAGTCTTATTCACTGATTGTTCTTCTTACATGAGGGATAGTATATGCTGCACTGAAGCTGCTGTAATCACAGAATTTGACACTGTGTGGTCAGTTTCACTGCCCTCAAATATCAGTGCTCAAGGTGCAGAACTTATAGATCTAGAACATACTTGTAAGATAGCCAAAGATAAGAAGGCGACAATTTACACAGTCTCCAAATATGCATTTAGAATATGTCATGCAGTGGATATGCTATGGCTCCAAAGGGGGTTTTTACCTCAACTGGAAAATGTATTGCAAATGCAGATGAAAAAATCATTAATGAAGTTCTTTCTGCTCTCCAGCTACCTGAAGCCCTAGCCATAGTTCATTGCTCATGTGGAACTGACCCTGTTTCTAAAGGGAACCACTGGGCAGATATTGCAGCAAAGCTTGTTGCCTCTGAAGGACCTGAATTAATTTGACATTAATTAAATGGCAACTAGTAACAACTCAAATTTATCCCTTTTTTACAATAAACAAGAAGTGGAAAAATGGAAACAAACATTTAAAGCAAAATGGATCAATGGATTATGGGTGTCATCTGAAGGAAAATTCCTAATCCCTAGAAGTTTTTATCTACAAATATGCTTATCTGTTCACAAAAATGGTCACTATGGCACCTAGGGTATTGTAGACTCTGTTAAAAGAGTATGGATAGCTCCTGCTATAACTACCATAGCCTCTAAAGTATATGCAGCCTACCCCACCTGTCAAGCCTATAACCAACATACCTTTTGTGGAAAAGCTTTTGGTGGGTGTCCTCTTGCTTACACACCTTTTAAGCATTTACAAATTGACTTCATCATGATGCCAAAGACTGAACATTTTAAATTTTGTCTGGTCATAGTGGATCAGCTGATCAGATGACTGGAAGCATTTCCTAGCACCCGAGCCACAGAAGCTTTTGTTGCCAAGGTGCTCTTAAAAGAGGTTATCCTCACTTTGGCCTGCCAGAATGTATTGATTCAGACAGAGGAACTCATTTTACTGATTCAATTTTATCTCAGATTTATTCTTGTTTTGGGATCACTCCCAAATTCCATGTACTGTGTCATCCCCAGAGCTCAAGCCAAATTGAGAGCATGAATAGAAATATTAATACTATAATTGGAAAACTGTGCACCGAGACTCCTTTAAAATGACCTAAAGTTCTCCCTCTAGCCCTCTTTTATCTACAAAGCAGATCCAGGGGAGATCTACACATGTCACCATTTGAGATGCTTTTTGTACATTCCTCTATACAGGCTAAGCTTTTTTTTTTCCTGCATACATATCATTACTGAGGTGGGGGAGGGGGAGGACACTTCTATTGTTTCACATATACAGGACTTACAGATCAAAGTGCAAGAACTCCATGAATCCAGAGCTGTTGTACAAGCAGAACCTATAGACTTCTCAATCCATGACCTACACCCAGGAGACAAGGTGTATATAAAGAACTTCCAATGCTCTAGAGTTACTCAGCCTTCCTGGAAAGGTCCATTCCAAGCCCTGTTACCCACTCCAGCAGCTATCAAAATTGGAGAAAAGGACTATTGGATTTATTACTCACATGTGAAAAGGGCAGCTTCTATTGACACTAATTAACTGTATCCTGTATTGCAATTAAAAAAATTTACTCCTCCTATGATTGGACCAGAGATAATACCATCATAAAAGTCCACGGACAAATTGAACAGAGTTTTGGCTGACACATTGTCATGGAATGTGAACTATGAATTTTTGATTTTTAAATTTTTATTATTGTTTTTCTTTTTATTTGTAATAGGGTATTTGAATTTTCTTTCTTCTCTTATGTTTTGTACTTGAAGTATAGGCAACCAGTATTAATGAAGAATAAGTTTAAAATATTCATTAGTCCTAATATCAATGCATACCCAAAAGCTTTAGAATATGGAAACCTGCCACTAGTTGTTAAATATCATGGGACTGTTACTAATAATTGTGTCTGATCTCAGAAGAAGGGATCACAAAAGAGTTGCTGTACAGTGCCGAGAAGCACAAGTCAAGGAGACCAACCAATCCCAGTGGGATTGATAAGAATCTGCACCAAGACAGAGGACTTGTTTTGAGGTTCAAGGAAGTGACTGTTTGACAACATCAGACGCAGGATTTCCCTTTGTCAGATTTCCAACAAGTACCTCAGTTTGGCTGCCATTTTGGCTCATCTCTCCCTGAGGGTGAAGGTAAAATCAGACCAGGAAATCATACTTCCTGCTTACTTCAAAATCTAGTCCTTTTTCTCTCTTTATACTATGGTGATTTTCTATAGTCCCAGATATCAATGGGTAAGTGATATATTGTTATAATTGTCCTACAGGCTTGTGGGATATAAATCACTTTAATTAGGCCCCAATTCAAGGACTTATTATGGGCTTATTCTTGCTTACTTAGAATTTTTATATACATAAAGTTTGAGATTTTTTTCCCAAAAAATTAATTTTTTTCTTTTTTTTTCTTCTATTTGATTTTTTAAATGTTTTTGGATTTTCTTTTGACAATTGATTTATATATCCTGTAACTCAACCACATATCCTAAGTTGATCTGGGTGTTGGTCAACACCCTTCTTGGGAGACTGTATAATTTTTGTAAAAATCAAGATTTAAAAAAAATTTTGAGAGAAATTTCAGGAAAAATAGCTCACTTACTCCCTGAATCAAGAAAGTGAACTTAAAAAAAACCCTTACCTTCCATCTTAGAATCAATACTGGGTATTGGTTCTAAGGCAGAAGAGTGGTAAGGGCTAGGCAATGGGGGTTAAGTGACTCACCCAGGGTCACACAGCTGGGAAGTGTCTGAGGTCAGATTTGAACCCAGGACCTCCCATCTCTGGGCCTGACTCTCAATCCCCTGTGCCACCCAGCTTCCCCCAAGAAAGTGAACTTTTGGAAGAAGGCACCATAAAGAATCCTGCAGAAACCAAACACTGCATCAAAATATACAGAATGAACTTTGGGATGTAGTGAATTGAACTGAAGGGGATGGAACACATTAAGGAGACTACCCCCAATTGACTTTTTGTCAATGAGCCTACCAATCACTGGTTTTGCTCTCTTTCTCTTTTATTTCCCTATTATCCCCAAATTGTTTTTTGTAATTTCTTCTTAGAAAGTGCAATATTTTATGAACCTCTAGTAAGAGGTCTTTAGAATTATAGCTGGTTATGTGAAATGATTCATTGGGGAGACTAGCCATGTAATTCTGGGAGATTTCAACATGCTTGTCTCCCAAAGAATCACAGTGGGGATTGTGTAAAGAGAACCCTTTCTTCCCCAAAGAGAGAGACTTTGATTGGTTCCTGAGATGTGATATACCAGCACAGAGGGAAAGGAAGTGAAGAGGAGAAAAGGAGGATATAGAAATGAGACTGTAAAGGAGAGGAGGTTTTCTTCTCTGGAAGTCTTTAGCTGATGATTTTTCTTCAACCTGCTATTAGTGGCTAGGGTGGAAGACACTCTCATGGGCTGGTAAGATTAGAGTGGTAAGCTAGGAAATATTTTTTATTTCCTTCTCTTCTTATTTCTTTCTTAGACTATATTTATATTAAAATTATATTATTAAAAGCTACTATCATCCTCATGACTCGAGGGTTAATTATTTTATAAATGATGACCACAATAATCTTTTTAAAAACGAATATATTTCCAAATCAATTTCTAAATATTACATTTAGCATAATACGAATTTTCCAATATTACAAAAGAAAACTCCAAATGGGGTCACAAAGATTTGACATTATCGAAACAGAAGGAAGAAGAAGAAGAAGAAGAAGAAGAAGAAGAAGAAGAAGAAGAAGAAGAAGAAGAAGAAGAAGAAGAAGAAGAAGAAGAAGAAGAAGAAGAAGAAGAAGAAGAAGAAGAAGAAGAAGAAGAAGAAGAAGAAGAAGAAGAAGAAGAAGAAGAAGAAGAAGAAGAAGAAGAAGAAGAAGAAGAAGAAGAAGAAGAAGAAGAAGAAGAAGAAGAAGAAGAAGAAGAAGAAGAAGAAGAAGAAGAAGAAGAAGAAAGAAAGAAGAAGAAAGGAGGAGGAAGAGGAAGAGAAGGAGGAGGAAGAGGTGAAGGAGGAGGAGGAGGAGAAGGAGAAGGAGAAGGAGAAGGAGAAGGAGAAGGAGAAGGAGAAGGAGAAGAAGAAGGAAGGAGGAAGAAGAGGAAGAGAAGGAGGAGGAAGAGGTGAAGGAGGAGGAAGAGGTGAAGGAGGAGGAGGAGGAGGAGGAAGAGAAGAGGAGGAGGAGGAGTAATTATATAGAGGGAAGAGTGTTAGATCCAGATTCAAGAGAAAACTAGCTTTGGATCCCACTTTCAACTTCTAATAGATATGCAATTATGGACAAGTCTCTTAGTTTTTGGAAGCCTCGATTTTCTCATCTATAAAAAGGGAGGACAAAATGTGAGTAGCTCAAATTGCTGTTATTGTTATTACCACTAAGAGTAAGCAGAATGCCATGCCAACACCAAAGACAGAAGTCCATGAAGACAACCAGTCTAGAAGCCTAGGCAGAGAGTGAATTTAGTCCATGAGAAACTTGTTTAAAGCCAGAAGAGTGGGGAGATGCACAAGACATCAGTGACTAATAATTTATCTCATGAAAAGGATCAGTATGAGATGGCAGTCTTCTACGGCCATCTCTTGGCAGGCACAGCCCACTTTTTGTTCAGTTTGGCTGTGAGCCTAGATGCAACTAACTGTTCACAGGAACACATTTTTAGAGCAGAAAGGAACCAAAGAGACTTAACTGAGATCCTCTCAAATCCTATCATTAAACATGTCAACTACCTTTTCTAGTTTTGTATCATCTGTCCAAATGATAAATGTCATATGGAGAGAGACAGGTTTATGTCACTGATTACAAAAGACAACACTGGGGATTTGACACTGTAAACCTTAAAATTTCTTAGACTTATAAATGTTGGAAATTTCACCATTGGGAAATTTCATACTTGAAAAATTTCCTATTGATAGTGGGAACTCTATTGGAATGTGAACCCCATTGGCATGGGAGGTTCCTCCTCCTCCCTTCTTAAGATTACTTTAGGACAGAAACCTTTTGCTGAACAATGGAAAGGGCTTTGACCTATGCTTAAGCATAGAACAGGAAGTTCTTTGAGTCATGATTGATTTTAGAATTGATACAATAGAGATACTTGGAATGACAGAACCAGGTCTTGGAAAATGCAATTTCCACCCCACTCAGTCCTAACAGGATTTAGGAAGGGCTGCAGCAAAGGATCAAGATTTAATTATTGAGAATATGACCTTCAACAGACATGTGCAAAGCCACAGACCTCTGGGCGGTCCTGGGTTAAGCTAGAGCCACCATTGGCACAGGGAAGACATGGACAGTGATTGGTAGATGTGAGAACTGAGGGGAGGGAACTTGGATGGTTTCCTTAAAGATAGAGGGGTCTGAGGACTGAGGGGTGGTTGGTTGGAGAAGTTTTTGGTCTGAGAGGGGGTGCTTTGAGAGTTGGCTCTGAAGGAAGCTGGAGGTGGAGGCCCCTGAGACTGTTTCTCCATTTTGGTCACGTGAGTAATAGGGACTGATCTCCTTTCTTTGCCCCAGCTATCTAAGGGCTTGGGCCTTTTGGCCCAGCCTAAACAGAAGGGGTATTTAAGCCCTATTCCCTTCTCTCCCCTTTCTCTCTCCCTCTCTATCTCTATCTCTAATTCCTTTCTTCCTCCTGTTTGTAATTAAACTCTATAAAAGGTTGACTGCTGACTTGAGTTTTCATTTAGGAATTACATAGCTGAATTCCTTGGCGACCTTAAATTAATATATATCAGTCTTTTAAAGTGATTTCCTTGTCACAACACTAGAGAACTCTCTCCAAAATGTCATCCATCTGTTAATGACTAATCTTTGGATGTGGCCCTTCAATTAGTTTTCATCCACATAATTTCCTATCCTCCACCCTACATCTCTCTATCTTAGCCCCAAGAACAGCAGAAGATATGAAAGTCGGGGTAGTCTAAATGACTGGAACTGGACAATGCCAGGGAGATAGACGCTAACCATAGTTTTGGCTGGGGAGTTCCCAACAGGGATCAATCAGAGAAACTAAAGGAATATCAAGAACCTGACAGTTTTCCTAAGTCACTGAAGTATACATGGCTCGCTGCTTTCCCTGGGCTGCAGCACCCAGGCAATGATCAAAGTGTGATCTCTTATCAGGTCAGAACGTTAACATGAAATATGGCCCTGCTAGATGCGTGCTGAGTGTAGACAGCAGCACATGCCGTAGTTATTCCACTCATTCTATCCTTTGAGTTATAGCCCTATTTCACTGAGACATCTTCCCTCTTACTCTCCTTCCTTCTTCTGTGGAAAACAAGTTCTCATGAAAACTGGAGAGTGATAGAAAGCCTTTCCATTCTACCCCTGCAACAATCAGCAATACCACCTGCAGTTGTGGGAATACAAGTGGACTCCCAGTAAAGAACTACCTTTCAACCATATTCTTTAAACCCTTACCTTTGGCCTTAGAATCAATACTGTGTTTTGGTTCCAAGACAGAAGAGCAGTAAGAGCTAAGCAATGGGGATTAAGTGACTTGCCCAGGGTCACACAGATAGGAAGTGTCTGAGGCCAAATTTGAACCTAAGACCTCCCATCTCTAGGTTTGGCTCTCAATCCACTGAGTCCCAGCTCCTCCCCCCGCTCTTCCCCATCCAACCATTTGTGGCAGGAGCCCCAGGGAAAGGAGAAAGTTCAGCATTGGGCACATTGAAGAATCAATAGTTCCTATGACAGGTTGGAAGAACCATAAGTTGGAATGAGTAAAGGAGACTCCAGTGAGTCAAGGGGGCAAAATGTCTTTTTTTTATGGCTACTTCATGAAAACCTGCTGAAAGAAGTCCAAGAAGCACCCATGTTCTCTTATCAATTTCTCATAGATCTCCATAAAGTGTTTGGAGAGGTAGAAGACCATGTCTACAGAAGAAAAATCTGTGTCTTAAGTGTTTGAAGACCTTGCAAAAATTGATATTATAGGGAGATGAAACACTATATTCCTCTGGAGGGTGACAAGAAAGGAACTCTTGGGGGCACTAGATGGCTCAGGGGATTGAGAGCCAGGCTTTGAGATGGGAGGTCCTGGGCTCAAATATGACCTGAGTCACTTCCTAGCTAGGTAACCCCAGGCAAGTCACTTAACCACCATTGCCTAGCCTTTACTGTTCTGCATTTTGGTTTTATGCTGGAAGGTGAGGATTTTTTAAAAAAGAGGGAGTAAATAAAAAAAGGAAATAAGGAAGGGAGAGAGGGAGGAAGGAAGGAATGGAGGAAGGGAGGGAGAGAGGGAGGAGGGAAAAACTCCCAATTAAAGACACCATAAAAATTCTTCCAGGCCCATTTCTTGGAGATCCTATTAAGATACTCAATGACTTGTGCTTTGAACAGTGGTCAAAGATAATCTTATGGCCTGAAAGCAACTAAATCAAAGGAAGCCTAGGAAAAATATTGCTGCATGTTTTTCTAAAGTGAAGGATTCTATAAGAAATCCTTTATTCTATAAGAAAGAAGGGCCCTCCCAGGCCAATAGGATCAGAGAAGAATGGACCAAATGAAGAGGAGGAGGAGAAAAAAGAAGAGGAGGAAGGTAGAGGAGGAGGAGGAAGAGGAGGAGGAAGAGGAGGAAGAGGAGGAGGAAACCAGAGAGTAAATGAAAACCAAAACCTGGAATAGCCTCTGAAGCTCTCCCTGAAAGTCATTGTTTTGCTAAGAATGGGAACTCAAGTCAAGATTCAAATCTATTCCAAACAGACCATGTTTATTAAAAGAACCTCTCTATACTCAGAGATCCCATTGCCATCCTCCCATCTCAGGGAATAAAGGCTAAAATAAAAAGGAACAAAGCAAATTGCTTCTTCCTGGAATTGTCCTGGGCTCTTTTCCAGATTCCTAAGCTGAGCTCTCTGCTTCAGGAGTAGGTAGCCTGGATGGAGCATCCCAAGAGAAAAGTCTGTTGAGCCCCAGGGAGCCAGTTTCCAGCCAACAGCATCAGGGTTGGAATCATGGACTCACCTTGAGTTGGGAGAGGCAGGAGAGCTTCAGGTGGAAGGATAGTTACCAAGACAGGCAGCCATCAAGGAAGAGGGAGAAGCAGGACGTGGAGAACCTGCTCCCACTCAGAACCCCCAGCTTTCTGAGCAATCCAAAGCAACGATATTATCTCAAGGTCCCAAGCCAAAGATACCTATAACTGAACCAAATCCTAGGGCCATAGCATATTAGATGTGGAAGGGATCTTTGTGGTCTTCTTGTCTCAGCCCTTATTGTATGGACAAATAAACTGAGACTTCAGGAGAGGAAATGACTCATCAAAGTCATATAGAGGGAAAGCAGCAGTCAGAACTTGAGATCAGGGCTTATACCTCTAAGGAAGTGTTACACCAACCAATCTTACAGGAAAGTTTCGTTGATATGCTATGGCCTGACTGCTAAATCTTTGTAAGCCAGCACACAAGGAGGCAGGTTTTTGAAAGTAGATCTCTCACCAAATGAATCCCATTCCAGTTCAGAGAAAAATTTGAGGCATTCAAAAACAACCACGTGGAAAGAAAGATGATGTGCAGGGCTGTCCCAGTTCTTACCAGCTAGAAAGAACCAACTGTTAAATTTTCAGTGTGAACATTTGCAACTCAGAAATTGGCAAACACTACCAATCTGGGCTTGATTTATTATTTTGCTGATTGTCTAGGCTTAAGAAAATGATAGGGAAAATGTTAATGATGCAGATGAAACTGAAAAGTCTGTTTTGTCTAGGTTTTCTTCCCTGAGAGCTGGTAGTTAAACATTTACAAGCATGCCCTGGGTGATGATCATGGAAATGCAAAATGGCTTGAGACTTGAGCTAGGCTACATAAAACAAACCCTTGATTCTATTTCATTAATTGCTTTCCCTAAGTACATATATTCCCTTTTCAAAGGCTCAGCTTTGTTCTAGTGAGAGACAAATCAACCCTTGGATTTGACCATATGGCATTATGGTGGTCATAGTGGATTCCTCAGCAATCGATCTAAATTCATTTCCCAGCTAACACACAGATTTCACATTAAAGGAGTGAAACAGACACTGGGAACTAGTATATACAAGAGAAAGGAAAAATCTAGGCTCAGGAAAGTAAGTGGAAGAAAGGGAAACATAGAAAAGATATCGTAGTTACATACTAAAAAAAAGAAAGAAAGAAAGAATGAGAGGGATGGAAAAGCCATTATCACGGCTGAATGTTCTAAACCAAGGCCACGTTTGTAAATGGATATTATACTTCATAAGTCAAGTCAGCATGATATTCTATTGAATTGTGATCTCTGCTTATAGAGTAGTAGAAAGAGGTAGAAATGGGTCCAAATCCCAGCTCTGCTATTTACTCTCTGCCTGATCTCTCTGGGCCTCAGTGACTCATCTGTAAAATGAAAAACTATTTCATTCTATCAATCAACAAGCACCTACTGATGGCAAGCCCTGGCTTGAGGTTATGGATAAAAAGGCAACAGTGTTATAGCCCCTGCCCTCAGGGGACATGTAAACCAGCTATGGACTTCTTTTTCCAGAGGCTATGTGCATTGGCAGGTCCAGTTCCATGAGGGGATCCAGTTACATCTCCCCTGCAGGGCTCTGGGGGTACCCCTGAGAGATGACAGTTATCTTTCCAGTGCAATTGGTTGGAGTCCCCATTATGGAGTCTTCTCTCCAATATCAATTGTCAGTTAAATTAATTTCTCTTAAATCGATAATTGATCCAGTGATGCCATTTAATCAATTAACATCAGTTAGCTTTTGCTAAACTCAATATGTCAAAAACTAAACTCCTTGTCTTTCCCCCAAATCCCTCCTCCTCCCAACTTCCCTATTCCTATGGAGACCACATTCCAATGGATCCCAAGTGCATCCTAAGTGCCTTCTTGACTCCTCTCTATCTTTCCACTATTTTTCCTTTTTTGACTCTTCCCTTCCCCCTGCAAGCAATCTAATGCCCAGCTGTGTCACCTCCCAACATTTCTCTTCTCTCCTGACTCTTCTCTCCTCTAACACTGCTGCCATTTTAGTGCAGGCTCTCATCACCTCACCTGGATTATCACAGGAGCCTGCTGGTTGGTGTCTCCTCTGGTCTTCCTTCTTCCACTCAGCTATGAAAATGAAAGTGAAGGTTTGATTGTGTCACTCCACTGTCTCCCTATTTCTACCTTTCTGAACTTCTTATCCCTTTATATACTTTTTCAGATGGCACTGGTTTGTTGTTCTTAACATAAGACACTCTACCTCCCCAATCCATGTATTTTTTTTAAGCCTTTACCTTTTGTCTTAGAATCAACACTGTTTGTTGGTTCCAAGGCAGAAGAGCAAGTGGTAAGGGCCAGGCAATGGGGGTTAGGTGACTTACCCGGGGTCACAGAGATAGGAAATATCTGAGGTCACATTTGAACCCAGGACCTCCTGTCTCTAGACCTGGCTCTCTATCCACTGAACCACCTAGCTGACCCTCCAATTTGTGCATTCCTGTCCCTCCTACTTGAATGCTCTTCCTCTATGTTTGTTTCATGACTTTCTTGACTTCCTTCAAGTCTCAGCTAAAATCTTACCATCAGCCTTCTTACAGAGATCACCTCTAAGTTATTCTGTATATATCTTGGTTGTATGTAGTTTGCAGGCAGGAATAGATTATTTTTGCCTTTGTATCTCCAGAATAATGCCTGGCACACAGTAGGCATTTAATAAATGCTTATTGACTTTTGATATGTTCGCTACATCAACTCTGTCTACATCATCACTTCCTAGATGTATCTGTAAAGTAGGGGCTTTGTCTTTCCCTCTCAGCCTTCTCCAAATCCGTGGTCCCCACTGATCTTAAAAAGCACTATTGGGGGCAGCTGGATGGCTCAGTGGATTGAGAGTCTGGCATAGAGACGGGAGGTCCTAGGTTCAAATCTGGCCTCAGACACTTCCCAGCTGTGTGTCCCTGGGCAAGTCACTTGACCCCCATTGCCTAGCCCTTACCACTCTTCTGTCTTGGAGCCAATACACAGTATTGACTCCAAGATGGAAGGTAAGGGTTTAAAAAAAAAAAAAAAAGCACTATTGACCCAGACTCCAGCAGCCCTATTACCTACACTCCGATGCAACAGTTGACTGGATAATTGTATGATGCAGGTCAAGAACGAATCACCATTAACTTGATAAGTATTAAAATTCTGGTGGGTGTGTGTGTGTGTGTGGGGGGGTGAGACATTCTCTAGAGACAATGGAAACTCCCTCTCCAGCCCTTCCAGACTCCTACTCTTCACCTCCCCTAACCTCTGGTTCTGAGTCTCACAAAGGCTGCTACTGTTTAATAAGAGGGGCCACTTCTGCCTCTCTGCTCCTCAGGGACAGAGGGCCTTCAGAGTGACCTTTACACTAGCCTAGGCAGGCCCTGTGGGATGACAGTCTGACGGCCAAACTGGCTATTACGCCCACTGCTGCCCGGCAAGAGAGAGCGATATCAGTTGTTCATGTCCCCAGGATGGCATCCTCTTCTCCCTTCCCTTTCCAAAGAAGTCAGCGTGGTGTACTTCGGCTCTGAGGCTCTTTTCCCCCCAGAGTGGGGTTATGTTTTTCACAGGCTAGAATGGATTAGGGGAAAAGGAAGACAAGTTGGAGAAAGAGGAGGAAAGTCTCAGAGCTCAAGTTGCCACGTCAGTTTATCACAATATTTTGAGGATGTTGAGAAAGATTAAACCATAGCTGAGAGTCCCCTAGGAGATATGTTGCTGGGCAACACTACAGCTTAAATTGGGAAATGACCCAGAGACTAGTTCTGCTAACCACTTTTTATTATTTTTTAAGGCAGTGTGATGGAGTGCAAAAAGCCCTGGGAAAGTAATCAGAAGCCCTGGGACTTCATCTTGGATCTTCCATTCAACAGTCTGTGTGACCTTAGGCAAGCCTGTTCTCTTCCTCCATTCTCCTTTGCTTTATTTGTAAAATGAATGAGTTCGAATAGATCAGTGGTGTCAAACTCAAATAGAAATGATCACTAATCCATACATAGGGATCATTGCAGGCTATATATTAACTTTATTTTAAAACTTATTTCCTCAGTTTCCATGGTCTATTTTTCCAACTCTAGTCTATCTCCTGACCTCCAGTCTCTCCTCTCTGTCTGCCTATTGCACATTTCAAACTGGATGTATTAAAAGCTTCTTAAACCTAATATGTCAAAAACTGAACCCATCTTTTTAACACAATCTATGTTTGAGTCTTCCTTCCTTCCTTCCTTCCTTCTTTCCTTCCTTCCTTCCTTCCTTCCTTCCTTCCTTCCTTCCTTCCTTCCTTCCTTCCTTCCTTCCTTCCTTCCTTCCTTCCTTCCTTCCTTCCTTCCTTCCTTCCTTCCTTCCCTCCCAGAAGAATGGTAAGGACTAGGTAACTGAGGTTAAGTGACTTGCCCATAATCACAAATCTAGGAAGTGTCTGAGTCCAGATTTGAACACAGGACCTCCCATCTCCAGGTTTAGTTCTCTATCCTCTCAGTCATGATTTTGTTTTTATTTATTTTGTGAACACTTTCCCAATTATATTTTAAAACTCATTTTGGCTCACTTGAGAGTGTTATAGGTTATAGCTTGTGTATAGACTAACCTCTGTTGGTTTTTTTGTTGTTGTTTGTTTTGTTTTTTAGGCCACCCTCTGGACTAGATGATCCCTAAATTAATAAACGAACAAAAAATAATTTATTAAGTGCTTACTATGTGCCAGGCCCTACACTAAGTGTGGGAGCTGCAAACATAAGTGACTTCAAGAGTCCATACCCTTATGAAGCTAATAAGAGAAGAAAACACAACTAAAGGAATGGTAGTCAGGTCAGAGTGTTCTGGATGAGGATCTCAGAAGGAATAGTGAACAGAGTTGTGGGGAAATCTCAGGTATGGTCATGCTGACATGATGACTATTCATCATGTAGGAGCTGATGGGCTTTAATGGAAACACCATTAGCCAATATGGCTTTGATGTTTATAAAGCACCTAATATCAAGCCAACAGAAAGGAGGTGAATTGAGAGAGTCCTTGATAATACTGGGGATTTTCTGAAGACAGTGTGAAAATATAATAAGATCTAGGCAATTTTCAATTGCTGACCTTTAGAGAGCCATCCAGCAGTTTCTCTGAGGGTCCGGAGTCCACTCTGTCCAAGTGTGATGATTTTGGTCGAATAATGTAGTGAGAAGCACTAAGTGTTCAGTCCTACATATGTAGGTATCACATAGTGTTCTGCCATGGCATGGAGGTTTGTTTATTATATAGGCTTAGTGAGTACATACTTCTTTGGCATACAATCAATTTTCTACTTACATGTTTCCATAGAATTTAACAATAGATGCAAAGCCTAAGGAGATATTCAATGAAACAGTGTTACTGGGAGATGAGATTCTGGAGGTCATCTTTTTTGGTCATTTTGGTCAGCTTTAACAATCAATCACAATTACTTAAGAGATGGATAACAAAACATTTTGTAGCTAAGTACAGGGTTAGAGGGTAATTTAATGACAGACCAGAATTGGGGTCTTCCTCAATTTACAAGTTCTATTTTTCTTGTTTTAAAGCACCTGGCAATGTTGCCTTGTTTCTGTCAGCAGTGGAGTGTGTCTTGAAGGTGATTGATGTTCTTGGTTTGCCTGGCTTGTAATGAGAATGAATGTAACTCTGTGGAGAGGGAAAGGAGGGGGGTAATGGGTAATGATCTTTAGGTTTTAATTCTGTGTAATTTAGGGTAATAATCTGGGGGGATTAAGGTGGGATATATGTTTATTCTATAAGTCTTTGCTCATATTATTTCTTTTGTATTGGAGAGAGAGAACAGTAATCGTTCATTAGTGAGGGGAGTTAAAGAGAGAGAAGTCAGAGAAGGGGATCAGTGGGGGCCTCGTTTTTCTGCGAGCTGCAAGGCAGCCCCCATTTCCCAAACTGTGACATTGTCAGCCAGTGGGGGTTTAATGACTCCCAACACTGACCAAACTAAATAAATTCCTCTATCATAATGGTGTGATTACAAGGTATTGGTATTGGTTTACTATTTTGCAGATTGTCTATATTTAAGAAAGGGACAGAGAAAATGTAAATAATGCAGATTAAATTTAAAAGTGTCTGAAACACTTTCTCTTTTCTTTTGGTGGAAAAGAGCTGGTTTTTAAGCATTTATCAGCATACCTCTGCCTTTGCCTTTTTCCATATGTACTCTTTTTAAGAGTATAGTTGGTAGAAAGGATCTATTTGTACTAAAATACTTACAATTGCTCTTTTTGTGGTGGCAAAGAATTGGAAATTGAGGGGATGCCCATCAATTGGGGAATGGATGAGCAAATTGTGGTATATGATAGTGATGGAATACTTTTGTTCTATAAGAAATGTTGAACAGGATGATTTCAGAAAGACCTGGAAAGACTTACATGAACCGATACAGAGTGAAATAAGCAGAACCAGGAGAACATTGTACATAGTAACTGCAATATTGTGGAATGATCATCTGTAATAGATTTAGCTTCTCTCAGCAATACAATGATCCAGGACAATTCGGATGGATTTATGCCAAAGAAAGCTATCCACAGAACTATTGGAGTCGGATAAATGCAGATCAAAGTAACCAATTTTTCACTTGTTTATTTGGATATATATTTAGGGGTCTTGGTTTTATAAGATTAGTCATTCACAAAAATGAACAACATGGAAATATGTTTTGTGTGATAATCCATGTATAACCCAGATTGAATTGCTTGCCAGTTCCAGGAGGGGGAGGGAAGGAGGGAGGGAGACATTCTGGATCATATAAATTCAGAAAACTCATGTGAAAATTTATTACATGTAATTGTAAAAAAATATATAATAAAATAAAAGCTCATAAAAAATTGAAAAGAGAGGGGGCAGCTGGGTAGTTCAGTGGATTGAGAGCCCCACCCAGAGCTGGGAGGTCCTAGGTTCAAATCTGGCCTCAAACACTTCCCAGCCATGTGACCCTGGGCAAGTCACTTAACCCCTATTGCCTAGCCCTTACCACTCTTCTGCCTTGGAACCAATACACAATATTAATTCCAAGATGGAAGGTAAGAGTTTTAAATTTCTTTGAAAAAAGAAAGTGATGGAAATAATGTTAATAATGGAAATGAAACTTAAAAAAAAGAGTAGTGGAGGGGGTGGTTCTTCACTTCACCCCACCCTTACCTCAAGCAGTAGTGGTGACTTGTGGCAGAAGCACTTAGAGAGAAGAGATATTGGTTTGCAATCTGAGAGGAGACCTGCAGGTCATTTCATCCTTTTGCATAGAGAAGGGAAGAGCCTGAATTCCTTAGACAGTATCATTCCAGGATCTAGACTTCTAGCATACAAAGATTTCTAGGGAAGAACCAACAATGAGAATTGTCTTGTGGGGAACTCTAAAATCAAGAAGTATTGAGCTAAAAAATTCCAGATACTGCATCTTTTGGCTAGAAGATTTACTGATGCATTCTCCAACTTAGAGAAGGAAGAAACTAGATCATATGGAACCTTCACAGGGACCCACTTGGACTGTAAAGCCAGAAAAGGGCTTCGGTTCTAAAATGAGTATAACAAGGAATGGCTAGGTGGCTCAATGGATTGAAAGCCAGGCCTAGAGACAGAAGGTCCTGGGTTCAAATTTGGCCTCATATACTTCCTAGCTTTGTGACTCTGGAGAAGTCACTTAATCCCCATTGTCTAACCCTTACCAGTGCTCTTCTGCCTTGGAACCAATACACAGTATTGAGTCTAAGATGGAAGGTAAGGGTTAAAAAAAAAAAGAAATTGGTGAAGAATAAAGGAAGGAGCAGAGCCTGGAAATGGTGTCCAGTAGCAGCTGATGGTGGTTTCCATTAGAGGCCATGAGACCAAGTCCAGTGGGCAGAGCACAGAAACATAAGTTGACTCTGTAGTGCTACAGCATTGTAGGCATGAGTTGCCTCCTCACATGTGCCCTTTTCCTGCCCACGATCACTCCAGGTGTGCCTCTCTACTTGCAAACTCTCCCTGATGATGCTCAGGTTTATCACGAGGATCTTCCATTATATGACACGAGTTCTGCAAGGATTCTCAGGGTACCAGGAACATAAAAGAGAATACAGTGGGAGATGGAAAGCCACTCCATAATAGGTAATAGAAGGACCGGGCAGCTTCTCCTGGAAAGTGGTCCTGCAAAGATAAACCACCACAATCCATCACAATGCCTACTAGGGAGTTAGATGGTCTCCCTAATGTGAAAGGGGACAATTGTTCTCTAGTCAGTCAAGCAGACTAGACAATAAGTTCCAAAGATGTTAAGGGATGTCCGTGTTGACTCACATGATGGAGAACCTGAGTGTTGGTCCTTGCTACATTGTTGATCTATCCTAGATGCAGAGATCTCTGTTCAAATGGAGAAAAAAGTCTGGGCACATTCAAGCTGCTTTATTTTCTCTTTATACCATCTCTTGAATATGCTCTTTTCCCTCCTCTGACACTAATACCCCTCTAGTGCCAACCCTCATCACCTCAGCCTGAATTATTGCAATAGCTAGATAGTGGGTCTGCCTGTCTCAAGTTTCTCCTTACTCTAATCCATTCTCCATTCAGCCTCCTAAAGTGCAAGCAAATCTAAATCTGATCATGTAATTTCACTCCCATATCAGTAAACTCCTGTGGCTCCCTATTGCCTCTGGGATCAAATACAAAATGCTGTTTGGCATTCATAACCCTTCGTAACCCAATCCCTTCCTACCTTTCCAGTCTTCTTACACTCTCTGTCTGACACTTATTCTTCCTTTTAGTGACACTAGCCTTCTGGGCTCTGGACATTTTTTTCTGGCTACTCCCCATGCCTAGAATGTTCTCCTCTCCCCTCAACTCTGGCTTCCTTTAAGTCTTAACAAAAATTCCATTTTCTATGGAAGTTTTCCCTAACCTCTTTTAATTCTAGTGCGTTTCCTTAGTTAATTAATTCCTATTTTATCTTGTATGTAGCTTGTTTCTTATTTGTTTGTTTGCCTGTTGTTTCCCCCTTTACATTGCAAGCTTCTTGGAGATCTTTTGTCTCTTTTTGACCTCCAGCACTTAACACAGTGCCTGGTACATAGCAGATGCCTAATAACTATTGATTGACTTATTGACAAGAACCCATTCTGCCTTGTCAAACATACTGGTTTGTTTTTTCCAGCTTCTGCTTAGTCGGGCAGCCACAGACCTGGATTCCCTTTCTTTTATCCTCTGTTCACCAGCCTTCTTTTCTCTCTCTTCCCTTCCAGGAATGTGCCCTTGCATGGAAAGTTCCATCTCCCTGGCTATTTTCATACACTTTCCCAGTTCTAACATCTCAAAGGAATGTCTGACATCATCGCTGTGTCTCCAACACTTTTCCTCCCTCCCATCCCCCTGCTACTTTCTTTCCCAGCCATTATTGAATCCCCCAAGCTGGACTAATTTCACAAATACATTTTTTTCTCTCGCCCCCGTATCCCTCCTCCACTCTGAACTTCCGGGGTCAGGTTGTTCGACAGATGCCAGACTCTAAACTGGATCTAGTTCTAAAAGGGTTCCTTCCTTCTGTCATGAAGACAGTCAAATAACCCTCACTGAGGCAGAGATTAGACCTTGAAGGATCAAATTGGCACATTCTGTGGACTCAAAATATGCCGGCTCTTTGGGGTGCCCTCCCTGGGTAGCAAAAGTAATCTGTACTAATTGAATTTCAGATACAATTGTGAAGCATCTATTGGTGTAGAGAAATATCTAACTAGCATTTTGGGCACATCAGGCAACACAAATCACAACTGGGACAAGCGGCATGAACTCACCCCAAAATCAATTGTTTAAGGGGGACAGTGGAAAGTTAGGGGTGAGCCTGCAAGGAATATATCTTGGGGGTTGCCACTAGGGTGGAGATGAGGAAATAGGCCACCTGTTAACTTCCTATTTTAATTATTTTTTTCTACCTAAGTACTAAGTTTTGTTGTTTATATAAATATATATGTATGTACGTATACACACATATTTTGTCAAATGATGCCCTTCTCTAATGCCAGTGTGAGGAAAGGGAGGAAGATACCCAGGAACTTCAATATTATACTATTATTTCAAATCTGTTCCCCGTGACAAAGTACCAGTCACCCCACCCAAGTTATGGCTCTGGCAGAAAAAAGGGAAAATGGATTCTGAGCCAGGTAACTGCCTAGGAGGTGTAGACAATTCTTACCACTACTGAACGAAGGCTTTCCCTTTCTGCAATGGCGACTGATAGCCCTTCTAACTGCAGTCCCCATTAGGAAGAAACTAGGTTGCCAGATTTCAAAAGGTTGTAAATCCAGGGCTGAGATATAACACCTCTCAGACTCTGAAGCTCCTGGGTTCAATCCTCCTGCCTTGTGGAATCTTTGTCTTCCTCTACCATTTGCTTTTGCTCCCTTCTTCACATGGTTTCCTTCAGTCTTTCCCTATTGGAATTCTTCCCATCCTTTAAAGCCCCAGTCAAATGTCACCTCATTTTTTAAGGCTTCCTTGACTTTATATCCCTCTCAAGTTGGGAATGACTTTTTCCCTCTTGAACTTCACTTATAAGGTTACAACTTTATACTATAGTTATATGTGTCCAGTAGTTTATAAACTCCAGGAGGAATGGGATTACGTCTTTTGGTGATTGTGTCTTTTTAAGCAGCTTACACATTGCACATAGTAGGTGCTTAACAAAAATTAACTTGAGCTTGAAAATGGCTTCCAAAATCTGGCTGCCCCCTATATTTCCAGTATTATTTCATATTGTTGTTTAGGCATTCAGTTGTGTCTGACTCTGTACTTCCATGGACCAAACTGTCCATAGGATATGCTTGGCAAAGATACTGGAGTGACATTTTTTTCTTCAGTGAATGAAGGCAAATGGAGGATAAGTGGCTTACACAGGGTCACACAGCTGTTGAGTGTTCATGAGGACAGATTTGAATTCAGGTCTTCCTGACTCCAGGTATAGTGCTTTATCCAATCAACCACCTAGTTGGCTCCTATTATTTAATAAAACTCCTGTTTTTTCACTTGCCAATCCAGCCAAGCTAGTCTGCTTGCACATGGATATACTCCTACATGAACTTTTCATCTCCTTCCCCTGTATCTTTTGTAATAGAAGGATTGGGAGGGAAACAGGGAGAATTGAAGGAGAGAGGGAAATGGGGAGAGACAGGGTGAAGAGCTTCTTCTTCCCCTCTCTTTTCTGAGAGAGAGGTATCCAAGTCTTGTCTCCCTGACAGAGGGTATATGTCTCCTTAGAGGATAGTTCTGGGAGATGGAGGACAAGACCTGGAGAGATTAGCTTTGGTAAGATGGCCCATTGCCTCCCCTTTGGTCCCAGCTATTGTTGATAGGCAGGATGGATTCTTCTGCCTCTGGTCTCCTTAGGGACACCCACTGTCACTTCCCTTCAGAAACCTGGGGTCACCCCACTATCAAGGAGAGATGTTGTTCCCTGGGTTAGGCAGTTTGGATCATGGGGTCTTGAGCTAGCCTTCCCTTTATGGTGAGAGATGTGATTTTCCCCAAATTTTTTGCCCCCTTTCCTAGCATCAGAAACCAGCCAGACCTAATTTTAAAGCAGTAAATAATTTATTTGGGTTCACACAAGGAAGGAGAGGTAGGGATGTCAGGCAATGAAAGTGGGGAGTAGGAAACCCTAACACATCCCCTCTGGCAGACTGCCCTCCCCCAAATTCTTGGGGTTCAAGGCATTCAGCCTTGAACCCTTTTCTGGCCAGCTGCTGGTTGATCCCTATTCCTCAGCTAACTTGCTCTTAATTCAGGAGTCTAGGAACAGGTCAGAGAAAAATATAGAAGGAGATCGTGGACAGCAGATTTCTCTGTAGGTGGCTTCCTTTCAAAGTCCCTGTCTACAGTATTCACAGATGACTCTGTGCTGTTGTTGAGAATGAGGAAGAGGTGTCCAGAGGTTCTCAGGGAAAGCTATTGATCCCCGGAGAGATCCAGCTTCTTCCCAGCATGAGAGGTTTGCCTCCTTTCTCTGGCTCTCAGCTGAAGTAGTGACCAAGTGACAATTGGAGTCACCCATCCCCCTTTTGTTCTCTGGCTGGAATGTTGAGTTTTTGTTTTTTTCTTTTCATCTCCCCCACGCTTTGGATTAATTCCTTCCTTACACTTTGCACAAATAGTCCCCTATGCCTAGAATGCATCCTTCCCTCTGCCTCAAGGAATCCTGAACTACCTTTGAAAGCACTGCTCAGGTCTCACCTCACAAGAGGGCTTTGTTAATCCTCCCAATTTTTACGATTTTTGTCCCTCTTGAATTACTTCTTGAGACTTGGTATATTTTGTTAATTAATTGTGCACATCATATTCCTCCTTTCCCTTTGGTAGAAATACAAATTCTTTGAAAATGAAGGGATTAATTTTTATTCAATAGGCTGGAGGTCAGGAAGATTCTATAACCACTTGAACTCTTCCAGGGAGAATGGGCTAACTCCAGAAGTAGTAGGTTTCCCCTCATTTGGTGTCTTTAGACAAAGGTTGGATTACCACTTCTAGGTCTATTATACAGTGGCTTCTTCTTCAAGTTTAGATGGGACTGGATGGCCTTTGAACTTTCTTCCGATCTGAGATTCACTGAATCATAGAATTAGATAGTTGGAACGGATCTTAGTCACTATTTAGTCTAACCAATATACCTTTTAAAAATACACTTATATACCCTTTAAAAATATAACCAAACTTTATTTTTAAAAGTCAAAAATATTTTTAGCTCTAGGGCAGATTCCCTAGACTTCTGTTTACTATCCTCTGCTCTAGCCTGCCAAAATCCTTTCAGGGTCTGTGCCATCTAATATGTTCGTGATCTCTCCCATTCTTGTATTGATTGCAAATTTGATGAACATACCAACTATGAACTGTCTTTATCCAAGTTGTTGATAAGAAGGTTAAACAGCACCGGACTAAGCATAGATCACTCATTACTCTTCCAGAGACTTGCTGTGTTGACATGGAACCATTCTTTTTTTTCTACTAAATTATTTATTTAAAAATTTTTTCCATGACTTCATGATTTATGTTTTCTTCCTCCCACTCCTGGAGTTGACACCAGATTACACACACACACACACACACACACACACACACACACACACACACACAATCACTCAAGCCCATTTCCATATTATTCATTTCTTTTTTTATTGATTCATTTATTTATTTTTATGGTGCCAAATGTTTACTAAACCAAACATTTGACATGGAACCACTCTTTAAGTCCAGTCATTCAACAGGTCCTGAATCTACTTGATTATATTGTCATATAATCCATATCCAATTTCTCCATAATTGTAGGAGATATTTTATCAAAAGCTTTCCTAAAATCTAGTTAAACTCCATCCATGGCATTCTCCTCATCTACTACTTGAATAATTTTGTCCAAAAAAAAAAAAAGGAAACAAGGCTAGGACCGCTTCACTTGGTCTGGAAGAATGGAGTGGCTCTTTGTAACTATTGTTTTCTTTTCATCAACCAAGATTTCTTTAATAACCCTTTTTTCCCCAGGAATTGAAACCAAGTTCATTGGCCTATAGTTTATAGACTGTCCTTTTATTTTTTTAAAAAATAAGGACAATATTTGTACTTTTCCATACTTCTAGTACTTCTCCCATGTTCCATGATCTTTTTTTTTTTAAACCCTTACCTTCCATCTTGGAATCAATACTATGTATTGGCTTCAAGGCAGAAGAGTGGTGAGGGTTAGGCAATGGGGGTTAAGTGACTTGCCCAGGGTCACACAGCTGGGAAGTATCTGAGGTCAGATTTGAACCTAGGACCTCCTGTCTCTACGTCTGGTTCTCAATCCACTGAGCTACCCAGGAGTCCTCCATGATCTTTTAGAATTCACACATGATGGCTCCACAATTACATCTGCCAATTGCCTTTTTTTTTAAAAGAAGTCAAAGGTTTTAGCATCTTTCTCCTGTCCTTGTGTTCTAAATTAAGATGGTGATTAGTATGTTCCAAATTCCCATTGAGTTATAGAGGCAATGTTAAGGCATTGCTGCAAATAGCCTGGCTAGATTGGAAGTGAGGCTCCCCGAACCCGCAAGAAGCCTCAAGGTAGGAAGATAGAAAAAGGATAGAAGTTTTGGATACCCCGAGGGGCGTGGTGGAGCCAAGTTATAGATATGAGGTGGCAGAAATGAGTCAGAAACCAGGCCTTATTGATTATAATAGGGCCACAGCACAACCCCGATCTTTAGGATGTCACAGAGGCATGATCCATCCTGAGATCCACAATTAATACCACACAGGTTGGAGACATGATCGAGAAAAGAAAGTGCCTGGCCAAAAAGCCAGGTCCCAGGTGGGAGAGGTGGATAAGGAAAGGAATTAAAGATGGAGCTTGGCCAGAGGCCAAGCTCCAGCAAGGACAGACATCAGTGAGAGTTAAGATCCAAGAGAGGAAGAGAAGGAGGAATTTGCTGTGGCCCTGTATTTAATCTCTTTGATATGCAAATATACACAAAACATAGGGATGATTATCATTGGTTAATGACAAGGTATAGGTGTGGTTTCTCTTAGCCAGGTGAACACAAAGAAACCTGTTTTCCCACCTAACCTGGGGGAAGCTGGGGTCAAGGGTCAGAGGCTTTCCTAGCCATGCACAAGACTGAGCATGCTCTCTTCTAAGACAATCTTTACATTCTGTTTCCCTTGTCCCTAGATAGGTGTGGACTGCTACAGGAAGCTGCTGCTTCTGCTGCATCTTCTTGAGGTTTCTAGACTATGGAGTAGGCTGCACATAGTTCCACCATATGTGACTTTCTCAGAGCCAGGAATCATAGTAATGAAATAAATCCGGACATAATGAGACAAAATGCATCATCCTCTGCCTGGTGGCTAACAACAAACTGTGTAGATGTGTTCGGTGGAGATGGCAAAGGCATGGCTTGGCTGAGAGTTGCAAGGCATGACCTTATCAACCATAAGCATCCTTTGTAGCCTAGCTTCTTCCACTGAGCAGAACTCTCACCCTATTCCAAGGGAAGGTGGACTGTATGAGGATCAATGAAAGAGACATCCTTAAAGTTTTTTTTTTTTCCCAAAAAACCCTTTGCTACCATTTCACTTATGCCATTAATTCGATTCAACAAACACAAATTAGGTGCTTATTAGAGGAAAGATGCTTGTTAGGTGCTGAAGGTGAAATAGGAATGCTTTGGCCTCAGGAGCTAATGATAATAATTGACATTATGTGTGATGGTAGTAAGGGCTCAGGTTCTGTGAGCACTGGGTTATGGAGGCAGTGTTAAGGCATTGCTGGTGGTCCATTGGCCAGGAGGTCATTGGACAAAGCTTTTAAGTGTGGTAGCCTGCTTAGTAAAGATCTGTAGCCGAGTGAACCCCAACTCTCAGCCCTTTTCAGCTTCACATACTTGCTCCTAGAGTTCAGCAGTATGAAGGTGGCTTGAGATGCTAGGCTCTGCCCTAGCCCACTACCCTGGACCACTGCTTTGGCCCATATCCTGGCTCCTCCCAGAGGTGCAATCACTGCCACCCTGGCAATAAAGCTCCGTCCCCAGTCCTGGCCTTAGTTCTATGGGGAACTTCGACCTTTGTCCTTGGTATAAGTTTTCATCTTTGGTAAAATAGCATTTCAAGTGAACTGGGCTTCTTAATGGAAAATTTTACTTAACCAGGAAAAATAGTTTAATATAAATAGCATCAGGTCACAAAACCATCTCACATTTCTTTTTTCATCTTTAACCACTCATTACTAAGTATTTATTTTGGATCTTCTACTTATTTCTGTATAAAGATAAAAACAAATTATGAAAGTTAAAAATTCTTTATTTCAAACAAAGAACAGGTACAGCATTATAAAGACTTGTTGGAAAGCATGAAATACATATTATTTGTCATTTGTTTCCTTTGTGAATTATGATTCCACATAAATATCAAAGGAGAATGGTATCTTCCCTCTCCCTCCACCCCCATCTTTAATGCAAATTATTAAACAGGTATGGATATAATCTTAAAGAAATGACCCTGATGAAATAACATCTCCTACAAACTCTCTGGTATCTTTACCAGGAAGAGACTATTCATCTCTTCAACTGAGAAACTCAAGCTAGTCAGATGAAACAGCTGGATCTAGGAAAATTGGAGCTGCCAATGTGATGAGAACAAGAAACCAACATTCCTATATCCAGGATTGCATGGCAGTTTCCATCTATGGGGGATCCATAGCTTGGTTTCATTCTGTACAAACACTAAGGGGAAACTGCGAATTCATAATTTTACCACAGGTACTATTAGCAAATATTTAGAAAATAAGAACTAGCTTGTTTCTCATGGTAAACTAACTTGGACATCTTTTAAAAATCATTAAGCTCAGTTCCCAGAAGAGTAAGCAACGAAAAGATACAATCAGGAGATGATCAACTGAATAATATCTACCCAAGACCAATAAATTAGTGGGTTATCTCTGTGCTGACATTTCTATTTTTAATGAAATGTTTTATTTAAGTGATGGCTGCTATCATCATTAGGGAGTCAAGTACAGTGATAGCCAAAGGAATAAATTAGGTCACATTTGCTCTTATGAAGTAAACCTACTTTTTTTGAAAGCAAAAACACAGGACAAACCTCTTTCAATGTGTGAATGCTAAATAAACAAACCGTTAGGTGGTGAGCAAATATTTGTTAATTTGGCAGATCTCAGACTCAGCATATACATTACATACAAAAATGAATTTCAATAAGATATTTTTGTTTTACTCTTCAAAAATGGCTGGGACTGTTCTTGTTGGGTGACAAGATAGCAAACAAGGCCCTATAAAATCTAGTCACGCCAAACATTCTTAGTTTGTAATGCACATTTCTCTTAGGGGTTGGAAGCATCTCCCTTTTCCCCTTAAAGTTATCTTTTGAAAACAAAAAAACAAACCCCAAAACCTGAAAGCTTTCCCCCCTTTATTGGCAGTGAGAAGCTGGAACTCTATTCTCTTTCGGATGTTTCCATTTCTAAAAACTCCCTTCATGCTTTTTAAGCAGAAGCCATACTTGGCCCCTACAACAGGAAACACTTGCCCTATCCTGATTTTTGATAAGCAAAATAAAATCAGGGCTGAGATAAACAACAGTTCCAATGCCCATTGTTGCCAAAAAGCCTATAGGCTACTTTTAATAAAGGTAACAGAGCTGACAATCAACGGACAAATATTGTAGCAATGAGCCTGAAAGAATGAATCCAGCTAGACATCTAATTCTGCTGAAGGAAACTTGTGTCAGGCTTTTCTAAACCCAGAATAAGGTGTTCATGGGTGCAGAGATTTCACGATGTTCCAGAGAAGAAAAAGGGACTCCATTTGTACATTGCTTACTCCCATATTTGCAATAATAGAAAACTGGACAGTTCCCACATTAGTAATGAAGAGAGAGATCTCTTGGCATAGTAAGGACTTTCTCAGTGTTGGGTTTGGTTTGGAAATTGTTTTCTATGATGAGCTGGGAAGGTCAAACATGGAATATAGGCCTGGTTACTCTGACAGATGTTTGTCAAATTTCCTTGTATCAGTTTAGTACAATGACAGAAATCAGAAAATGGCATATAAGGGAAGAACTTGATATAAATCTAGTTTTAATGATCTCAAGTACTGTTGGAAAAGAGTTTTAAGACATCTGGTTCCCACCTTTTGCCTCTCACCAGGTATGCATGTACAGGGAAAGCAGACTCAAATCAATAACAGTTTTAACGACAGCATGTCTATAATAAAATACATTGAAAATCAGCCTGGATCCAAAGTTCTTTGTTTCCAAGTAATTTTCATTCTGAACACTGAACACTGGAGAATGATTCAATATTGCTGCATTTGATTTCAAACACCCTGTAAGTGAAAAATGAAGCATGTCAATGGAAGGTAGAGCTGGTAGCAATCACCAGAAGATGACAGAAGAAGCTACAGAGTTTTCATTGTGAATAGACCCTCCCAAATAACCTTTCAGAATGCAAACCTGTAAACAGGTAATCTGTTTGCTTCAGGACAGACCCTTTCTCAAATGCTCATTTTGGACAGAAGCTATTATTGCAAATGAAGGTGCTCCGTCAGTTTGGACACACAGGCACTTTTAAACCCAGCAGAGCCCATTTCCAGGCCTGATGCAGAATGCATTAACTCAGTCATGGGAGAAACTGCTCAAAGTCCCTCATCACCTGATTGGGCTGTCAGTGTGATGGAACATCTGTTTTACTTTTATTCAATCTAAACTGTGCAGAGAAATCTTCCACTTCGAAGTTTCCATTGTCTGCTTCCCTTGCCAGCCAATAGAATACTCTTGGCTGAAAGGCATATGTTAAGGTCACACAATGTGTGCAAGTGTGTCTTATAGGGGGTTGTGCATCCCTCCAATAGGCCTTTGAAAACCCCCTAAAAGAAGCGAGAAAAAAAAGTTAACCTTATACTCCAGGTTTGACACACTCCTGCTCTGACCGATCCTTAAATGGCGACTCTGGGGTCTAGTTTCACTCACTTACAGGGTTATTTATCATGTCCTGGACAGAAACGAGTGCCAATCATTTCGTCTCATGAGGTCACACCAACATTCAAAGGGAAACCACTATCATACAAAAGATCTTAAGTAGTTTAAGAAAGAGATGGAGATCTGGGATGTCTTTCGAATCTCTCCCCCAAAAGTTCTGGGGGTGTACATTTTTGGCAGTCATGCTATAGTCTGAGCTCATTTTGAGGCATTCAATTCATGAAGGGGTGATGGCAAAAAGGCAAATGGACAGAGAGACAGACTGGCAGATAGATAGGACTGTGCTTCCCCTACCATTGTCAGTAATTCACATGCTGATGGTATTAAGGGCTCCCAGCCTATAGCTTCCTACAGGGTCCACTCTACAGTTGTGGCTGATGCTTGAGTATGAATTATTCAGGCTGGTGCTCAGGTGATGAATTAGGGAATTTGTCTGATGGACTGGTCTAGTGACTCCAGGTAAGGCTGGATAAATCAAACAAGGTGAAATCACAACTTTGTGCCAGGAAAAAAGAAGCCCGTTCAGTGAATGGTTTCTTCTTGACAGGTTTAGAGATCAGTGAAAAGAAATGGGGGATTTTCTGGTAGGATCTGTTTGCACTGCTCAGAGCATAAAATGTTGTTATAATAACTGATTGCTAGCTTCAAATTTTTTCAGAGAATTACAGGGTGAATTTGTTATCTATCTCCCAATAGTAATCAAAATTACAGATAATCTGAATTAGGTTACAAGGAGATGTGTTTAGGAGAAGAATTTTCTTGAGATAACCCATCTAAGATTTCAGGCTTATAGCGTATGCTTTCTCCCATCGTTAAAAGTTTATAGTATGCAGCAAGGAACACAGAGGCCTTTCCCATATTTATCTACTTAATAAATATAAAGAGAAATTGAAAGAGTTTTCAGTAAGAGACTGGGTTTTACAGCTTTAAAGTGGTTTGGGATAGAATAGAGGAATAGAGAAGAAGGTTAACTAACCCTTAAAGTCTACAAATTCCTTCTTGGTACATGTATTTCTTTTCCAGAGAAGTTAGGCTGATTTTCTGAGTGATCATTTAACTTCAAGGGAACGGTATTTGCTTAGAGAAAGGCTTTGCTTTTACAAAGGGTTAGAAATATTAGCAAGACTTCAAAATTTTAAGTTCAATCCAGTTTCACAAATATAGAGATAATAACATCACCAACAGAAAGATAAGCTTGAAAGGTTGACAGAATTTTTATTTTTCCTCTCCTTGAAAGAAGACACAAGAATGGACTAGGATTGGCCTAACAGGAAGGGGATAAAATCTAACAAAGAAAAACTGAATCTGAGCGCCAGCAAATGTTTTATCCATGTTGAGGTTTATGAAAGAAGAAAATGCCATAGGAAGGCTAGAAGAAGGTCATTGTTATAAATGGAATCAGAAATATATATCACAGAAAAACAAATCTAGATGGGAGGGATCATGTGGAGAGTGTTCCTTTCCATTTTTAAGATTTACTAAAATACAGTTTGGGTGGAATGCAAATGAAAGCAGTAGTCATTTTTAGGGAAGTGAAAGATCTAACTCTGTCAGGTCTCCTCCATGGTGAGTATGGAAACTTGCCACTTTTGCCAAATGGCCTTCCATAGCAGCTATTCCTGACATGAGCAAACAATTAATCGGTTTTCAGAAGAAACAGCTTCTGCCTTGCCTTGGTTATAGGCCATGCTGATTCCTATCAGTTGGATTTACTCTATCAGTGCAATAATCAGAAAGAACATCCCTACCCCCGCCCCATCCCCAACATTTCCCAACAAATAAAATGAGGTATTTTTCTGCAGGCCAAAGGATCCAAATAATTTATCACGGAAGAGAAGACCAGAGCACATGCAAAACTCCCTGGGAATTAATTGGATGAAGCTATATGAAAGCGAAGCCTTTATTTCAGTGTCCCACAATATTTTCACAGCTTTAAAAACGCTCATTACTTTAGCTATTTCTTCCTCCAAACTCAACATTAAACTTTCCTGTACTCCTCTCATTTTCAAATTACTAATAAGAGAGAAATTTTATCCTCTCCAATATTAGCCCATTTTCTCTCTTCTCCACCATACCCCCCATGCAGCATTAGGTAGCTTTTAAGTAGAATATCAGACTTATTAGAAGGTGAACTTGAGAAGTGAACAAGAAACTCTATTAAGGTTAAATGTCACCGGGGAGGGCTCTTCCACTTAACCTGAAACGTGGGTCAAAAGCTGGGTTGTTTGGGGGTTTTCAATACAGTTGAGAAGCATCGGAGTGCTTCTGGCTGTTGGGTTTGAAGACCCGTCATTTGGATAAACAGCAGCCTGAAAAGAGGCAGTTCCATAATAACAAATTTAAAAACTGGGTCTTCCCGAGTGCTCTGGCAGCTCCGAGCTTTGTTTCCGCTTTACAAAAAAGGCGCTTTTCCACCCCAAAGGCTGCCACCATCTGCCACTACCGCCCAGCGGCCTCAGGAAGGCAGAGAAGAGGAGGCCGCCTAGAAAGGAGGAGACAGCGAGCTAAACACAAGAAGAGGGCCCAAGGGCAAGGACAGAAGAGCGCCTGCCCGAGGGGAAAGTCGAAGGAAGCAGGAATCCCGCCAGGGGCTCCACTGGACAGAAAAGTCCAGCTCCACCGATTGGTAAACAGCAGGGTTCCTCTTCTCCTCCCCCATCTCTTGCTCCCACCGGAAGCCCCTGGATTCTATCTCTGAGGCGGCAAGATGTGTCCATGTGACCCACAGCCCTTCGCCACTCCTGTGGCCCGGGCACTCCGCCTATTACTGCAACGACTCAGTGATGGCGCTGACCACGTGAGCTGCCTCTGGGGCGGTGGGCCGAGAGCCAAAGTAGGGGCCAGTGTGATTCCGCTGTTGATCCCGGAGGTACGGAGGAACCGCCGAGCTTTTGATGTGGAGAATCCTGGTGTCCATCACCTCACAGTCGATCTGCATCATCACTTCATAGTCTTGCCCGTTGATGACATTCTCTGCAGGGAAGAAAGGAGGAGGAAGATCATTAGGGGAGCCCATCGGTGAGGAGTTTAGAGCACCAAAGACGGAAGTGAACCGAAAAGAGAAACCTAGTGGGAAAGCGGGAGGGATTCTTCCAGCTCCTGAAAGCTGGACTGATCCCTAACAGGCCGCGGCAGCTACAACCCGGAACCAAAGTCCAATTTCCCTTTCTCTGGATGCTCTTCGTGGACAGCACGGAGCCAAATCTAACGCACATGCTTCTGTTCCCGAGCAGGAGACAGGAAGCTAGCCTAGATGAAACTCCCTCCAGAGGAGTCATTCGGCTAGATGCACCCGGCTCCTCCCCATCCGCTACTGTCTAAGGTCACCATTCACCTCTGCACTTCTCCCGGCTCAGCCCCAACACCAGCATCCTCTACCCCTCCCAGACCCACCATTCTTGTACCCCCAACTGCCCCCCCCCCCAGGCCTCTCTTGTGCCCTGCCTCCTCCTCTGAAATGTGAGCTCCTTGAGGGCAGAGTCTGCCTTGTACCTTACTGTCCTTCCCCCCCCCCCCCCCACACACACACACATCCCTCAGCACCAGCTGACACACAGCAGGCGCTCCGTAGATGTTCACTGGCCGACAACATGGACTGTGACTAGAAGCAGGCCTCTGAGGTCGTGCCTCGGTTTCCTCACCAGCATGGTGGAAGTAATCCTGTCTGGGTCTCACAGTGTTTTTGTGAAAATGCTTTATAAATCTAAAACACTTTGTAGATATGAGTCACCAGTTTCTCGATTAGTAAATCAATGGCTCCCTACTCCTTACTACAAAAAAGTTCACCTCCCTCATCTGACATTCAAAGCCTTCCACCAGCCTGTCCACCCCTTGCCAGGCTTGGGCCCTTCCACAGACTCTATCACCTTCTGTGTTTGCCTTGCCTGGCCCTGCTGGGTAGTTCAGTGGATAAAGAGCCAAGTCTGGAGACTGTCGGAACCTGGTTCATATCTGACATCAGATACTTCCTAGCTGGAACCAATACTTAGTATTGATTCTAAGACATAAGGTAAGGATTTAAAGGGGGAGGGGGGAGGACTGTATGAAGAGAAATGTGGAAAATCAGGCTGGAATTTGGAGGTCCCTGAATTCTTGGACTTCATTTGGTATATAATGGCAATTTATACAATTAGTATAATGAAGGGAAAGGAGGACCTTGAAGGAAGAATGGAAATGAAAGGCATCCACCTTGGAAAAAACTCAAAAGCAACAGAAGGAATAACCATCAGGAAGATCAACATAGCATGTGAATGAGAGGGGACCTTTGTTGCCATCTTCTGGTTTCTCACTCATTGGTAACACCATTTATTTCATCAAAGCATTTCCAATTATGAATAAAAAGTTATGGCAATGTCTAAAGGAACAATGGCAGCTTCAAGGCATCTGACAGATGAGCCTCCTTCCTGAAGCTATAGTTTAAAGCTTCCCTTCTTGACTGAACAATCTTCTAATTCTAGAATTCTTAATTTCAGCTTCAAAAGTTCTGTGTGCATTCTCACATCTAGCATCAAGATGGGAATTAGAAAAGATATCACAAGATTTTAAGGTTAAAGCAAAAGCTTATTTCCATAATTTAAGATATTGAAGTGGAAAGTCCTGTCATGTAGAGAGAACCTGGAAATCTCTTTTCTTGATCTTAAAAGATATAAACCTGGGAGCCAAAATGGCAGAGCAGAAGGAAGTAACGTAGTCAAGCCCTTGTCCACAAAAACTCTTCCAACCAGACCTAGAAAATGCATTCAAATAAATCCTGAAAGGTCAGGGTGAGTCCTTTATCTGGCCCAGTCAGGCCTAGAGAGACAGACAGGGAGGTCTGTGGATACTAAGGATAGAGTTGAACCAGGGGCAGGTTACTCTTGGAGCATTCTTCCCAGGGAAAGACTGTGTACCAGGGCAGAGGATGTCTCAGATACATACTTGGCACTACCAGCCCTGCACAGGTGACAGGGACAGATACAACCTGGCCATTTTGTCACTCACCATCTTGTTATCCACTACACAATTCTGGGTTACATATTCTTGGTGGACCAAGAAGGGAACCTTTACAGGAGGGTGGTGCTCATAGCTTGGGAGGTATACTGAGAAAGGAGGAAGTTCAGAAGCAAGCAATTTCTCTGTGGAGTTTTCTACTGAAACTTAGCAGCAGTAGGGCTGCTGCAGATTACTCTGCCACCAGCTTGAATCTCAAACACTTGTTGTTCTGCCTCTTGCCACAGAGAAGACAATAACAGCCTGCTTCTCTGAGGTGCCTTAAAGGTTACACACTGTTTCTCTCACTACACCATTACGAATTAGGATGTACAAATGTTATAATCTTCTTTTCATATCAGCAAACTGCCTATTCAGAGAAGGCACAACCAATTAGACAGGCATTCAAGACGTAAACACAGAGCTGTGAATTTTGGATTTTCTCCACCCTGCTTAGTCTTAGAAATTTAGCAACCAAGGAATGTATACACCCTCACTTAAGGATTAACTGCGAGTAGGATGGCCCATGACCGACATATGCTAGCAAGAGACAAATAAGAAACAACTGACAGACCCCTGGGTTGTCCTATGTCCAGCTTAAGCTACCATTGGTACCTGTGAGATACATGAAGTGATATAAAGAACTGTCTATATATTTCCTCTCTCCCCCCCTCTCTCCACCCCCTCTTCCCCTCCCTCTCCCCCCCCTTCCCCTCCCTCTCCCTCTCTCTCTCCCTCTCTCTCTCCCTCTCCCTCTCCCTCTCTCTCTCTCTCCTTGGGCTCGGCAATGTGGGGAGCTGGTGGAGCCATGCTTGGTGTCTTGGTGTTTGCAGCTTGCTGGTGAGGTGACTGGAAAAAGCTCTGTAGTGTGGGTTAGGTGAGGCTTCCCTGAGCATCCTTGGTGAGGTTACTGATTCCTCCTTTCCTTGACCTCTGAACTCCTATCTGGCTTGCCAGAGCAGTTCAATTTCCCATTCCTCCCTCTCTTCTTCTTAATGTCTTCCTTCTATTGTAATTAAAACCACCATAAAAAATCTCAAACTGACTTGAGTAATTTATTAGGATTGAATTAATCCCTGGCGACCACTAGTATAACATATATTCAGTCAATAACCCCTAATTTTACCCCTTACAGAGCTGATGTCACCTAGGTAGGTTAAAACACTCTGGACAGTAGAGTCATAGGGCTTGTTCAAGACTTAAGAGAAATCATCTAATGCAGGTCCCCACCCCAAGACCATCCTGGGCAGATGATTTATTTTATTGCTAAAGATCTTTGGAAGAGACATTTCCACCACTTTAAAGTGGTAGCCTATCTTAATGTTAACAAGTGTTGTTAGCTTTAATCTTTATTATTATTTGTCAGTTTTCTTTGATTTTACTGTCAGTGGAAATGGAGAACAGCTGGACATCACTATCTCAATTAACCCTACCTTGTAGTTGAAGACCATCAATAAATTATTCCTCATGTGAGTAACAGAGAAGTATATCTAACCAGATTTTCTAATTTTGGGATTTCTATAATATCTATTACCTGATTTGCTTTGTTTGTAAAGAAATAAAAGTCTTCCTCCAAATTAGCTGATTTATTTGGAACAGGTGCCTTCTTTTTCCCAACTGCAAGGAGATGGAAGAAACAAAGGCTAATTTGCTAATTTGTTCAGTCATTTCTTTTGGAGCATTTGACTGAGCTCAGATTCCAAGGGAACTTGTCAATCATTTCTTTTTGGAACTGGGGTTCCTTCTCTTTACCCCACACCCTAAGCACAACTGAAATGAGTTTTTGTTGTTGGTTTTTCCTTCTTTTTGGTGTGTCCCAAAGCACAGAATAGCAGTTAATGGAAAACACATGGATCAGAGACATGTAATACATATTACTAATTTTTACTGCTTTCCTGGATTAACTCTGAATCCAGATGACAGTTTAAGATCAGAGTAGCCTTCTCATATAGCAAAGCCACCTGCAGGAGTCATTAAATTAAATGTGCCCAGAATGGCTAGATCTTGGTGATAACTCTTCTCCTCCCTGCCCCCCTTTCCTAAATATCAATAAGCAACACTGAGGGAGGCCTGGAAGCCAAGTGAAATGAGAAACAGTGATGCATTAGATTGGGAGGGGGCACTTTCTACCTGTGTGACTCTGGACAATGACTTCCTCACAGTAGGCCTTGATCACCTCATCTGTAAAATGATGGGGCTAAAACAGTCTTTAAAGATCCTTCTAGCTGTTAATCTTTTGAATTTGGATTTTTCACTTGAATCAGTTGTGTTTAGAACATTAATTGTGATTTTAAGTTACAGCAGGGCTACATATTTAAGCTACATTCAGGCTAGGCAGAGTCTACATTTAACAAACAAAAACCCTTACTTTCTGTCTTTAGAATCTGAATATTGGTTCCAAGGCAGAAGAGAAGTAAGGGCTAGGCAGTTGGAGCTAAGTGACTTGCCCACAGACACATACCTATGAAGTGTCTGAAGTCAAATTTAAACTCACAACTGGTCCACAATCTCCAGGCCTGGCTCTCTATCCTCCAAGCCACCTAGCTGCCCCAACAGAACCCACACTTTAAGTGGCCCTTTGGCCCTTTTCTTCCAACTGTAACAATTCACTTGGCCAAGAGGTTGAAAGTCATAACTAGAAAACATCCAAAAGGAATGGGATTGTGAATTCAGGCGATCCCTTCTGAACAGGAAATCTGACTGATCTGTGACCAGGCAGAAGATTAAACATTCACTGTGATCTTTGTTACTTAGACAAAAATTACTTCAGAACTCTATGAACTAAGTTTGGGGAGGACAGACAATGCCAAGTGCACCTGGCTCTCACTGGCATGGCCTTTAGGATATATAATGTGGGCGTGCCTTAAACCAATGTATTTTTAATAATTCTGGCTAGGCAAGACTCAAGGCAAATGTTACCTTTTAACAGATCCGACTACTGCCATGTAAAAATGAGGTTCCTGGGCAATGTTAGTTTAACCACAGGAGGAAAACCACCCATTAGGCCTGGGTAGAGCAGCTTCTTTTTGAAAAGGCAGAATATATGACAGAGGGATGTTGTATTCTATTTATGATGTAATGAAAGAAAACTTTGCCATATGTCACCAGTCCAGTTCCCCATTCTGCTGGGTTACTGTAACACTTATAGAGTATTAAAAGGCTACCAACGAAACAGGAGTTTCTTTGGCTGAGAGTGAACCAAATGAGTCAATAAGCTTCATCCAAAGAACCCAAGTAGTTAAAAGGGGGTCTCGGCTGGGAAGGAGAGAGGGGAATGATGATGTAGATAACCCAGGCTAAGACTGTGGTTAGAGAATAGTTTAGCATAGGACTAGTAAACATTTTCTGGAAAGGATCAGATAGTAAATGTTCTGGGCTTTGTGGAACAAGAGGCAAAATTAGAGATATGATGTAAATATTTATATGAGAAAAAACATTTCTTCAAAACAAATTCAAAATATGCTAATAACTTTTATTTTTGCAAAACAGGTTTATTAATGGGGGGGGAGTAACACTTTGCTTAGAATTCAAAGTCAATACTCATTATCAAAGGTGGTTGAAAATGTTCATTTGTAATGAAATTTTATATTCATCTCTGAAAATGCCTTTTTACATGAATAGCTACTGCCAAATACTGACATCATTCCATGAATATGTGATTTTAATTGAGCTGAAAGGTCAATAGTCTTAAATAAATTTCATTTTTCTGGACACATTTCTTGGGTTGTTGCAGTCAAACACAATTTAATTGTCAATTTACCACTGCTAAGTGGCTTTCTTTGCTGGCTAACAAGTAAGCCACTAGGGAATTAACTATGGTGGCAGCTTCATTTTAATTTTTTTAATTTTTCTCAGGAAATTCTGCTGTAATGAGATATTCTGTTTTAAATTTTCTGTTGTTTCTGACTGTTGCTTTCCTGTGAGGTAAGAATATTATGATAAAGACGGTCTGGTAATGTCCCCAAGTATTGTTTTCTTTTAGCACAGCTATCCGATCATTGCATAACAAATGGTGTTTTGTCATCTAATTCATTAACAAAATAATCCGCATTCCTCTATGTTTTAGAAATGTTATATTCAAAGTCCATCTTTCTCATCATTTCTTGTTTTGACATGATGGATATGCTTTAGTAATTTTTTTAAAATGTCACGGTATGGTGATTTGCATGGCACTGGAGATGCTGTCAAGTTATAACTGCATCACTACGGAACAACAGTGCAAATCAATGGCAATGCCACATATGATGGTCCGTCACAACTTCTCAGCTCTGCCACTAAAGCATGAAAGCAGCCAGAGACAACATGTAGTTAAATGAGTGTGGCTGTGTTCCAATAAAACTTTATAGATGCTGAAATTTAAATTTCATTTAATTTTCACATGTCATAAAATGTATTCTGACTTTTTTCAAGCATTTAAAAATGTAAAAACCATTCTTAGCTTGTGGGCTATACTCAAAGAGGGAGGCCATATTTGGCCCATCGACTCTAGTCTACTGACCTGATTTAGAATACAAATATCACCCATTTAGAAATATTTTCTATGCATTTCCAGTCACCATGTACCACTGTGGTCTGAACTATGTGGTAGCATAGATATAAAAGGAAAGGGGGCAGATGTTAGAACTAGGAATCTATTTAACAGCAGCAAAAGAATAGGGAAGAAAGAGAATGAATAATTTGACATATTTAGGGATCAGGAAGGTTCAGAAGACTGGGTACCTCAAATTCGGCTTTTGTGGTAGAGAAAGGGAGAAGGGTGAGGGAGAATATGTCCTTGAGTTAAACATGAAGGTCTGCTGGAATCATTCTAAGGAGCAGGAATTGCCAAGAAGCTATCCAAAGACTGCAAAATGTAGGCTCTTGAGCTGAACTTCACTGCCAGCAGTGGATTGTCTGGGTCATCAGAAAGTTCCTTGAGCTTCTTCCCATCTTTTTTTCTAATTGCTGGAAAAATTCTTTCTCACCCTCTGGAGTTTTATCCCTTTAATTTAAGGCTCTATAACTGTTAAAATCAGATCTCACTGGGACTAACTGAGAGAGCGACATATCCAGGGATTATCAGTCATTAATACTTTGGGGTAAATGAAGAAACCAACCTTAACTCCCATTTCTATAGCACTTTCAAAGTTTATGGAAGGCTTTCCTTATACCAATCAGGCAGATAGGCTAGAAGTCAGAGAAAGGGAGAAAGAGGGGAGGAAGCTTGAGGACCTTTGGGTGATTGGTGGGGGGAGGCAGACCAAAGAGCAAGAAAGGGCCTTTGGAGAAACATTTTCCAATTTTTTCTTGGGGGTCAGCTCTGTTCCTTGTAATTTTTGGATTACAGTGGCTAAGGATGGGAATAACACTAGAGTAGAAATATTTTCTTACAAAAGGCAGCATAACAATCATCAGACTCTAGAGTGTGAGATATGATTTGAGGGAGACAGTAAGTCATTTTGCATATCTAAATGTTGAATAATGATGACAAGGATAGTGTTTGGTGAGATGATTCTGAGATCTTATATGGAAAAGAGAAAGGTTTTTATATTTGGGTAGTGCTCATTAGTATAAATAGTTGCAGACTAGAGCTGGGATGTTGACAAGTTCTTCCAAGTCCTCTAAACAGAATGAGATGAAAAATAGGTCAAATGAGTCAGAAAAATATGTATGTAAATCCATATTAAACCAGGCAAATAAATATGGAGAAAAAAACGTGAAATCTCAAGACTCCAAATATCAGCAATAAAGTTTGACTTTTAAATCCCACAGGAATTGGGAAAGCCAGAGAAAGTGTCTGACCACTAGTGGTGGAAAAAACACTAGGCACTGTGGGATTGGGAATGGCCCGTAAACACACGACAGAGGAATAGGGAGGGCCTGCCAAGAGACTGTTAGGGTAATCCATCTGGGAGATGACTAATAAGCAAACCAAAATCTTTAATGCAAATAGAACTGAGTGTGAATATGTTTTACAAAATCAAAATACATATATACACACAAAAGATTTCATGAACACTTCATTTGCAAATGAACATGATAACCTAAGTGTCAGATTGCCAGTTCAGAATTTCCAGACATGAACTCTACACTTAGTGTAAGAAACTTTGCTCTGTGCATATGAAGTTGGATGCCAGTAAGGTCCTTTTGTATGATACTGGATAATCAGTGGGGTAGTTAAAGATCTGGTAATGAGCTCAATGGAGGAAAACAATAAGAAGTCAGATCTATGACTATGCCAACCACTGCTGAATGGCCACAAAAGGGTAATGCATGAGATAAAGAAAAGCTATGAAGATAAAAATGAAAGGTGCACCAAAAAATGAATGGGACTTTCAAGTCAGATAGTGGATCAATAAGCAAAGTGCTTACTATTGCCAGGCACTGAGCTGAACACTAGGCAACCAAAGAAAGGCAAAAGCTGGTTCCTACCTTCAAGGAGTTGACATTCCAATGGGGGGAGACAACAAGCACCTAACTATGCAATACAAAACATCTAAGCACAGACAGAAGGTAATCTCAGAGGGGTAGCACTATGGTGAGGAAAGGGATTTGGAAGAGGAGGAGCTAGAGGTGAGATGGGAAAATTTCAATTAATACAAATGCCCCAAGCTGGGAGACAGAGACCACTGTAGCTGCTCTGAAGAATGAGTGAAAAAGAGTAAGAAGGCAGGAAGGAGCCAGACTGTGAAAGGCTACAACTGCCAAACAGCATTTTCTATCTGATGTTGGAGGTAACAGGACACATTGCTACTTCCTGAGAGGGGGTGAGGCAAGGAGAGGTGGGAGGGTGACAAGGCAGACCTGAGTTGTCTTTAGGATGATCACTTGGGTTGCTGAGGATGAACTGGAGTGGGCAGAGACAGGGCTAGAAGACAAATTGGAAATCTACTGAAATAGTTCCAGTAAAAGGTTTGCAGGTCTGTCCCACAATCACATAGAGAACAAGGTCACATAGGAGAAATGAGGGGGGTCAAAATGACAAGATTTGACAAGAGGTAATAAGATGTGTGGTGAGAATGAGGAGTAGAGGACGACACTAAAATGGTGAGCCTGAATGAATGTAGGAAAAAGGGAGGGTTTGGGAGAAAAAATGAACTGTTTAGAACATATGTCTGAAATGGAGTTTGAAGCTGAAGTCCATTGATTTTTCTTCTCTAACACACTGTCTAACCTTATTGATGTGGACCTTGAGGTTGGCTAGGGTCATAAGAGGAGGCCAAGAGAACATCTGCCTTTCTGTGGGGTCCCAGAGGACAGATCTCAATGCAATGGGTAGAATTTGTCTAGATGAAGATTTTGGCTTGAGGAAGGGGGAAAAACAAACCTTCTTAAGAATTAGAGGTGTCCAATATAGAATGGGCTGATGTGGGAGGTAGACAGTGGGCTCTTCAAGGTCACTAAGCATCCAAGCCGGATAACCACCTTTATATTGGGGAGGGGATTCTTGTGCAGGCACAGGTTGGGCTTGGGGGCCTGAGTTTCTTTCCAGTTCTGACCTCAGAATAAGGTAGCTCTGACAAAATAATGAGGTATACAAGAACATGAATGAAGAAATATGATGGCAAGAAGCCCAGGCTAGGGAACAGAAGAGGGAGGCTGAGAGAACAGATATCAGGCAGATGAACCTGTAGGAGGTATGGAAGGCTATTTTGCACGAGGGACACAATAGTGATCAGAACTCAGCAGCAGTGAAGGGACATGTTGTTTGGGGCAGCTGGTGCACAATGGGTTAAGTCCAAGAATGTGAAGCCAACTTCAGTGATGTTGGTTTCCATGTATGCCTTCTATAATAGATAATATTGAAGGGTATATTTGCTTCTGTCTTTTGCATACAAGCCTCTTCCACACTTCTTGGGACAAAGCCCTTCTCACCTCCTGTAAGTATCTTGTGTCTGTCTCATCACCTGTAACTAGATTGCCCTTGGAGAGGAGATTAAGACCACCTTAGATGTCCTGACAAATCAGATACTCAACCTATATGACGAATGAGGGAAATAGGGGAAAGCCCAACAATTGGATTTACAAGGAATTATGAAAGAAATGGTGATCACTGATCCTGAGAAGCTTACCCTCAAGGTGAGGAGGCAGAATGGCCACACATTAGTAAAGGAGATGAAGAAAACATACCTATATCTATGTACATATGGTTTATTTACATAGCAGTAAATAAACCCTGAGGATCAAGTACAGAAAGTAGCCCTACAAAGACCATCTTCTCACAAAAGCAAGTCACACAAGAATATTACATTGCCTTGGAGATGGAATTAGCTATCATCAAGGACAGTCCATTAATTGTACAAATTAGGAAACTAGGGCCCAGAAAGGGGAAGTAACTTGTTCTAGAACACAAAGCAGGAATTAACAGAGCTGGAATTGGAAACTAGATGTTTTGGTTCTTAGTCCAAGGTTCTTTACTTGTACCATCCTTGCTACTCTTGGAGACAACTATTTCTTCAATGACTAGTATGAGGGACTTGGTGAGTGACTTCATATAGTATAGTATATACTATGCTTCAACCTAAAATGAAATGTCTATTTTCAGTTAAATTAGATAATTCTATAACTGTTTTAATACTTCTGGTGTTTAGAAATCTTTAGTTCTCTCTGGGACTTGGCATTTCCTCCTCAGGATTTCTGCCTTTGCTTTTGAAATATTTATTAACTGAGCGCACAGCTGTGTAGAAGTGCAGAAAAATGCTACATTTGTCTTAAACTTTTGGAAGAGCAACAAACAAAAAGGGATTAGAAGGCATGCTATTCATTTCCTTCATATTGAGGTGTTTAAAAAAAAACAAGTTATAGTTGATTACTTCAATCAATATCTAAAAACAAGCCAATTTGAAATATCTTGGTGTTATTTTTGTAATAGAATTTATTTCCAGGTATCTCATCCATCCCCTTCCTGCACCATATAAGGCACTACCCAATTAAAAATACACACACACACACACACACACACACACACACACACACTCTTAGGGTCCATGTAATCCAATTGCTCTACAGTTATGCTATGAAGTCCAGTCTGAGATCATCATCCCAAAGCCTAGGGTATGCAATCCTTGTTGCTGATTACTGGTAGGCTTTTTAATGGGAGAAGAACTGGTTAGGATTACTGACAGCAGTGCTAGCTTCCTGTTTCCACAGTTCATCTGTCCTGCTTTTAATATATTTGATAAGGGAACGTTACCAATACTATAAAAAATTGTGACTGTGTAAGAAACTTGAACTTGGGGGTAGATAATGATTTAAAATCAATATTAGGTGAGATTTAGATCAATATTTCAGGTAGCAGAAGAGTTCAGTAAGAGGAAGACTTGACTGGCTAGGCCCTCAAATGAGGAGAAAGGATAAAAAAGTAGACAAACATTTATTATTGTTCACACACTAAATACCACCATTAGTAACTATTGCAACAACTCAGACTTTCCAGATTTGCTCTGATAAATATATGTGATTAGAAAATAGATGGCAAGAAAAGAAAAGAAAAGAAAAGAAAATGAATGACAAGATGTCATGTCCATCTTAGGGTAAAAGACCAAGGAAGGTGATAAATTATGCCATAAGTATTTTAAGTTCTGAGTGAGTTTGGTTAACTAAAGCACTGTAACGATATGGGCCCCTTCCTACCATTGTTACTACAAAGTCCCCAACTAGCCTGGATGCACAAGCTGCTTGCATGATATTCAAATCTGATGTTAATCTCCATACTGGTAAAGTGGTATGTGGCCAGGGCAGGGAGGAGGGAGAATGAGAGGCTGGGAGCCCAACTCACAAGTGACTAAACATTCCTGAAGGCCAATGTTGTTGAGACACTGCTATCCTGAGCCTCATTTTCTCCACTGAAAACATCAGCACTTCTCAGTCTGCATTAGACTTGGCTGCTTTTCCAATCACATAATGTCCAGGGAAGCTGAGATACTGAGTAGTTCCTTGTGTTTACTTCCCTCAGTTACCTACAGCTGATCATTTTGCAGGATTACATAAGTGAAACCAAGGAAACGGGTCTCCTGTAAAGGTGTCTGGATTTATAAATAGTTTTATTGCTCCCTTTAAGCTTTGCAACATGCAGCTCTGCATGCAGTCAAACTACATTAACAAGACTTTGGAAGCAGAAGGCCACATATGTCTTAAGCATCTGAGATGGTTAATTCATCTCATTCTTAACTGCAGTTTAATGAGGTGTTGGCCATACAGGATTTTATTCCTTTTTAAAAATGAAAATCATTAAGTATATCTTTTGGATAAGGCCATCTATTTAAATTTAATTCAATTCGACCTTACATGTATGTGTGACATACTATCCCGTAAACATATTATGGTAAAGAAAGGTCTACAATTGTATTTAGGAGATTATTTTGAAATAATTTTGGAACTGAAATCACTGATTCTTATTGGACAAAATTATCCTTCAAAACTATCTGACAGTTCACAAAAATTAATTTATCCTGACTAAAGCATTCTGAAAGAGGAAAACATTAGAAAAGATGGGCAAGATGGTTTATAACCAAACTGGAGAGGATGCCTAATAAAAACTGAACACTTATTTGCCCCAGTTGCTCAGTTAAGAAAGTACAACTGGGTTTTTGAGGCAGGGTCATGTATTTGAGTAGACAGAAGTAGGAACTGACAACTACAGAAATCATTTTGGCTTATGGATTTACACATAAGCACTGGAAGATGGAGAAGGAGGCCAGTAGTCACGGACTCTGCACCACTGTGGATATCTTGAGAAATTTCCATTCAAAGAACCCTATATGTATGAACAAAGAACCCTACAAACCCAAGAACTTGACATGATTTTAAAATCCAAGGGAATCAGACTGATTGTAACCACTTATGTTAAGACTATGCAGTTATTGTGTGTGTTATAAAAAAGTAACTTTTTTTTTGACAGGACAATTGTTCATCTGCTCTCAGTTAGATGCTAGCTAACACACTTATAAAACTGATCCATGATAAAAACAAAAACAAAATCAGATCCTCATGCTCTAGTTCTTTGGAAAAAAAACTATTGAAAAACCTGACTAAATTTAAAAAATAGTGAACTTGTCCCCTTTATATGAGCTAGTAAGTTTTTATTTCACATTTGATTTATTGTTGAGGTCATGGATGCTGGGATGATGAATAGTAAATGATGACACTTGGGAAGTACAACTCTATTAATTCAACTAAATAAACACTTACTGATCACCTAATTAGGTGCAAGAAGCTACAAAGGATGCAAAATGAGTATGGACATGCATGCCATTTTCCCATACAGGAGAGGTGGACAGATACAACAAAAGATATCCTGAGCAGGGCACAAGGGACTAGAGAAATATAGAAGAAGGAGAGATTATTTCTAGATAGGGATGATTAGAGAGAACTTCGTAAAAGGGACACTTTTGACCTGGGCTTTGGAAAATGGGTAGTATTTCTGTTGTAACAGAATTTTAGCTCTTCATTTTTGTCCCTAACCCAGACCCAGAACACAGGAGATACTTAATAAATGTTTGAATTGAACTGAATGCGACAGTCAAGAATGGAGAGGTAGGGAAAGGGAGATTTGGGGGTGGAAGGAATAATCTGAACAAAGACAAAAAATCAAGTATGTGCAGAGCTTGTTTGGGGGATGAACAATAACTCAAACTAACTTGTGAAGGGTTAATATGAAGGATCAGTAGAATACTACAGACAGAGAGGCATGCTGGAGTTGTGAATGTCAGGTTAAGGTGTCTGACTATTAAAAAGGTAATGGGAAATATTAAAAAGTTTTTGGCATGGGAAGTGACATGCTCAGACCTGTGTTTTAGAAATATTATTTTGGAATTAGTGTTTAGGATAGACTGGAATGGGAAAAAGTAGACACAGGGCAGTCTGTTTCCTCTAAGAGAACAGAACAGAGGAGAGAAGAGACAGAAATAGGGATAATAGCTGGAATGAAAAGCATGGTATGGATCTGTGATATCTTACAAAGAAGCGCAGACTTTTAGGCCAAGCTCTACCACAAAGAAAAATCCAAGAGACAGATGAACAATGGGCAGAGATGGGCAAATGTCACATCCCAATACCCCATTCAACTGTGAACATAAATGTTGGTAGAGCCAAAACTCATTCCTGGTCATCTTGAGGAATGTAACACATACGTTATCTGAGAACAACTTGGAAACCAAATTCCCACAGATTCTGGGTTGTGGCTATGACAGATAAACCATCAAGTATGTCATTTTTGTTTCTGAACTCCAGAGAATTTCTCACGCTCCTCAATGAGGCAGTCACCAAGAGGCGTCAGTGACCCAGCAAAAAAGGCACTTTTCAGAGAAACTCCGGTCAGTTACATCAAGTAGATGTTACCATGCGGAGTTCTTTCTGAAGTTCCTGGATATGTTCGGTCATGTTCAATTAAATAAACATTTATGACTTTCATTAAAGATAACGGATACCTGCAGCTTCTGCAGTTTTGTTGAATTAGGGTCGAAGACTGGAAGAACTTTCCTTTTGACTCTGACATGCTTTCTAATGGATCTAGCATGAAATATTGTATATTACAGTTATGTGTGCTTGAGTCTTCTTCCCCTGTTAGACTGGAAGTTTGATGATGGCCAGGACTCTCTCTTATCTACACTTCATATCTCCAGGCCTAGCTTCTAGCATAACATCCACAGAGTCAGTACTTAGAAGTGCTCATTGAATAAATGAATGACCCGCCATAATAATAACAATTAACAATAAGAGCTAGCATTTGTATAACAGCTTGATTATCACCAATTTATAGAAAAGGAAATTGAAGCAGAGACAAAGGGACTTGTCCAAGGTCACACAGCTAGTAAGTAGCAGAGCCACATTTGAACTCAAGCCTTCCCGACTCTGGGTCAGCACTCTAACTGCTCAACTCCTCCTTGTTCTATACAATGAAGCAGTATAAGCAGAAGGTACACTTGGCTGACAAGAAAATCATTGCCGGGGTGGTCATCAGGACTGTGACTGTTCTGTGAAATGAGAGGGACTAAAGGGAGGATCCCATCATTCCAGGGCTCTCCCCTGCCCAGTGTGGCTCAGAAACTGCTGCAACGTCCAGCCCGAGAGGGCTGCCAGGACCAGAAACTTGCCCAACTCCTCTCACAACGTTGGTGGCACATTCCGTTCCTGCACTAGAGCTCCTGATCTGAGTGGGAGGAGGCTCATGGCACCATCTTGGCATCATCATGTCCATCCATCCTATAGAAAGGATTCACTGCCAAATCTGGTCATGTCTCCTCCAACCTCTCTAGCATGGTCCCCTTCTCTTACTCACCCTCCTTCAGAACTTCATCATCTCTCACTTCAACTACTGCAAGGGCCTCCTAATTAGTCCTCTTGCTCCCCTCTGAGCCCTCTAGCACAAAGCGGCCAGCAAGGTCATCATAAAGGCGGGCCTCATCGTGTCAGTGCCCAACTCAGGAACTTCCTGTGGCTCCCTAAGTATACACAAAGGCGAATAAAACCTCTCTGGTCTGGTCTGGGAAACCCTAGCCTCCCTTTCCTTCCTCTCCCACAATGCTCCACTTCATGTGCTCTGGGGTCCGGCCAATGGGCTGCAATGTTCTTCTTTGTGCCTGCACCAGCTCCCACTCCTGGAATGCTTTCCCTCTCCGCTTCTGCTCGTGAAGCCCTCAACTCCTTCAAGACACAACGCATCATTGCCTTTCCTTGGTCCTCCCCCTGCCTCGGGGCCTTCCAAGCCCTCTGCTAAGTTGACCACATACAGACTATACACACACAGACATTCAGAACACGCCTGTGTACACACAGATGGTATTGCAATGAATGTGTGTGTGGTTTGCACATGTGTATGCACAAATTATCTTGAACATACCTACATACACGGTGTGGTTTGCAATGTGTATAGTTCCATACATATGTGCATATATGACTCCATACACATGTGGTTTTGCATACTCATATGTATGAGGTTTTACACACATACATATGCATGTGGTTCTGCAATGGGATTTATATGGTTTGGCACATGTCTACAGGTGGTTTTGTATGTATGTGTGTATGTTTTGTAGATGTGTGTACATATGTGTGGTCTCTCCCTCCTTGGGGACAGGGATTATTTTTCTTTTGTCTTTGTATCCCTCTCACTAGCAGTGTGCTAAGCACCTATCTTTCCATGACTCCATGCTGCTTCCATACAGAGAGAATCTGAATTAAAAGATGGAAGCATTCATGCTTTCCAATGATAGAATACAATTATCTATATCACCTGAGGGAAGGAATCCCAATAAATGCTCAGTGGATACGGCACTGGGCCTGGAGTCAGGAAGATCTGGGTTCAAATTTGGCCCCAGATACTCACTAGCTATGTGACCCTGGGCAAGTCACTTAACCTCTATTTGCCTTAATCCACTGGAAAAGGAAATAGCAGACTGCGCCAGTCTTTGCCAAGAAAAACCCATGGATGGTATTGACATGCTGTGGTCCATAGGGTCATGAAAAATTGGAAATGACTGAACAACAACAAAAATGCTCTTGCAAAATACTTTGGAAAGAATGTTGCTCTAAAAAGGTAAATTATATTAATGTGATTAAGAATAACCATTTTATTTGCCATAACTTAAAATCTCTTACTGGCTTTTGACTGGGATGAATCCAAGGGCTACAGTGTATTCTCTGACATTATTATTTGGCTTAAATAATATTAAAAATTTTCATGTGAAAAAAGGGAGAGATGCCTTCATTGATTGGGTCCAGTAAAGCTCTGCTCCCTTAAAATGCTAATTGTGTTTGCCAATCTATATAAAATTAGCTCATCTTATAAAAACATTAATAATCTAGGGGGGCAGCTGCTGGGTAGCTCAGTGGATTGAGAGCCAGGCCTAGAGATAGTAGGTCATAGGTTAAAATCTGGCTTCAGATACTTGCCTAGCTACGTGACCCTGAGCAAGTCACTTAGCCCCATTGCTTAGTCCTAACCCCTCTTCTGCTTTGGAACCAATATATAGTTTCGATTCTAAGGTGGAAGCTAAGGGTTTAAAAAGGTTTTTACAAGCTAATCTGAGAAACCAACTCAAGCTTTAATTTCCTGATTCTGACATAGTACTGCAATGATCCATACATCTGAAGAACCAAGCTGTGCCTCCTTATAGTCAGAGAGGTGGAGAGCCTCAGGAATGGTGCCCTTTAGTCTCTAGACAAACCCTTTGACCCCTTTAGTAAGAGACTATCAAGCTGAGTACAGACTGAGATTTCATTGTGATGTTGCACCATCTTCCTCTCTCCACCCTAAATCTCCTAACTAGAGTTTTAAGGCATGGTGAGTGGGTAGATTCAGAGAAATGACAGAGACAAGGAAGAGATAGAAATTCCTGGTTAGTTCTCTAAAACCTGAAAAGAAAAACTTGAACTTAAGGGTTAGTGTATGGGCCATGCCCAACATGCAATATCTGGGCCTACAGGGTCAGGCCATATCTTGAGTACTTTGTTCAGTTCTGAGCATCACATTTAAAAACTGGTTAACATCCAGAAGACAACCAGAATAGTGAAGGACCTTGAGTAGAAGTTGACCTTGAGTAGAAGTTGCAGAGACACATTTAGACTTGATGTCACAAAAATCTTTGTAGAAGTAGGAGTGACAATAATTGCTAACATTCACATAGCACTTAAAGAACTGCATTTATCATTTTGTCTATTTTGAGCTATTCCAAAGTAGAAGGTGCTCCTCTCCCTGGAGGTCCTGCTTCTGTCAGAGTCTGGATGATCACTGCTGTGATCTAGTTTAAAAGCATGTTGCAGTGATGGTACAGTGGCAATTCCCTTTGGAGGATGAATTGGACTAGGTGGCTGCTGAGAGTCCTTCAAACTAAAAATCTTTGAAACACTGACAGATCAATAGTCAGGAATGAATTGGCTTTAAGGTCCTTGTCTTAGACATGGCAATTTGAGATCTCATCTTTATACACAGTGAGGCAGAGATACAAGCTGACTCTTGTAACATTCTATACTACAGGTGTGGTGTATCAAAAGACCAATAGATCTAGAATTAGAAAACCCGAGTCCAAAGCCCAGTACCACCACTTACCTTAAAAAAAAAAAAAACCCCTTGTGACCTTGGGAAAGGTATTTTTACCTCCCTGGCTTCTAGTTTAACTGTACAATGAACTCCATGATCCAGGTCAGGGCTCTCCAAGTTGGTGACCTTGGTCTCCTAACCAAGAAAGCCATGGAGGCATCCCAAGGGATGTGGGAACAGCCCATAATGATGGGGGAGACCCCTTTCTGTGACAGTCAGTCATAGTGCCTGTCTCTCCAACAAAGCCCCACTACACTGGCTCACCAGATATCTCCAATATTTTTTATCTCTCTGCTATATGATTGCTCAACCTTATCCCCTCTGAGTTGGGTGCCAGCCCCTTAGAGGACTCATGACATATTTGCACCCTGGGCATCTGCAGCAATAGCTCTAAGGCTTCACTGGGAAAATCTCTCTCCCTGAACATCTGGGGTTGTGGCAGGTGACTCTCAGAAGGAAGTTCTGTTCTGGGCCAGTGATGACTAGAGAGTGAGAGTATTCCTTTCTCCCCCACCCTCAAACTACTTTTCATTTTAAGCTGCACAAGACAAGCAGGTCTAGATTAATGAGTTTATAAAGCCTCTGATGAGGTTTTTAAAAATGAATTAATTAAAAAAGCTTTACCTTCTGTCTTAAAATCAATACTAAGGATAATATAGGTAAAACCCAGTGAACTTGCTTATCAACTTTGGCGGGGGGGAGGGGGAGAAGAGGGAAAGGAGACAATAAGAATCATGTAACCATGGAAAAAAGATTTTTAAAAAATCAATACTAAGACTGGTCCAAGGCAGAAGAACTGTAATGGATGGCCACTGGGATTAAGTGACTTGCCCAGGGTCACATAGCTAGGAAGTGTCTGGGCCATATTTGAACCCAGGACTTCCTGTCTGGAGGCCTGGATCCACTGAGCTACCTAGCTGCCCCCACTGATCAGTTTTGACAAAAGATAATATACAATTCCTGAGTATTTCTACAACCCATCAAATGTGACCAAGACTTACATTGAAGAAGATATGAAACACTCTAGAGGAAGTTGCTACACTAGAAATTTTTATTTCTTTTTTATTTTATTTCTTTTTAATTTTATTTATTTTTAATGACATTTTCCAGAGCCTCCTGAGCTCCATGACTTCCAGCTACAGACTCATAAGCTAGTCTAGTGCACTCGGCAGATTAATATTCTGCTACATTGGAAATGACGAGAATTTTATTTATTCTTAATGACATCTTCCAGAGCCTCCTGAGCGCCACAATTTTTACCAGAGCAGAAAGGTTGATTAATACATAGTTATGAAGAGGGGGTGCAATGAATCACTATCACAAAGATAACACATAACAGTTCCAAAGAGGAAAACAATGCAAATATATGAGCTTCTACTTGTCCTCAGGAAATGCTACCTACTGCTGAGGAAATGTGTTCAGCTATTCCTGTGTCTTTTATCAACAAGAAAACCTCCTACAATCAGTTGTTTAAAAGTGAATATTTCTCACAGATTCCTTCACATGTTTTTATTATGTTTTATAAAAATTAGAACTCTGTGACCCTTTCCAAGTAAAATGCCTGAATCTACTATAAGAGCTGATGATAAAGTGTTTGGCAAGTAACTAAATAAGTCATTTTGCTGGAAAAGACTGGAGGATGAAACTTGGACAAGGCTTCTTCTCAGATATATGTAGAGCCCTGGTCTATGGTTTCTTTCCAAAAGTTTATCATAACACAAAATGAAAGCCTGAATTTATCCAGCTTGTTCCACAGTCCATGGTGCCTTGTGACTTTCATACTATGAGCTCATCTATTAGCACCAATCAGACTATTACCTAGGTACAAAAAACTACAACACTCTCAAACTGGGCATTATAAACCCAAAGCAACTGTAAACTGCAATGACTGCTTACATTTAAAGTTAATAGGCATTATGTAATCTTAACATATTTGTGAACCTGCTAAATGTAAGCTCTTTTATCTGGAACCAACTCTCAAGTCTAAGGGGCCAGCACTAGAGACCTTGATGATACAGCATTTTAAGCAGGGGCTGAAGTCTAGTCTTGGATCTGATACTCTGTTCTTTCAAAGATTTTTCACATCAGAAAAACAGTGTAATGGTTTTGAAGTTTATCTTGAATTTTATCACCTTTGATGTTAAAAAAAAATCAAGTTCTAACTGGTTGGTACTATTTCTACTAGTTAAGATTTAAAACACTTGGCACAAATATCTTCACATATGTCAAAAACACGTTAAAATACGCCCTAATCAATTCATGATTTGCACCCTATCCTTTCATTCACAGCTCCTCCCTGCCTCACCCTCCCCAATAAACTCCAGTAGCTCCCTATTACCTCTCAATACAAATCCTGCCCTTCTAGTTTTCTAACAGCTTACACCCCCCTATAATTCTCTTCTGATTGATACCAGCCTCCTGGTTGTTCTATAAATACCACACTCCATCTCTTAGGCTTTGGGCATTTTCTCTGGTTGTCTCCCATGACTGGAATATTTTCCCTCTTAATCTCTACCTACTAGCCTCCTTAACTAAAATCTCATCCTACCAGAAGCCTTTCTAAACCCTTAACTATATTCCTTTCTCTCTGTTAATTATTTGCTATTTATCTTATAAATAGCTTTTAAAAATATATTTGTTTGCTTGTTGTCTCCCTCATTAGTTTGTGAGATCCGCACGAGCAAGGGTGGCCTTTTGCCTCTTTTTGCATTTCTAGAACTTGGTTCAGTGTGGGGTGCTAGTAGTTGCCGCTTCTTTTTTTCCACCCCACCATACCTTTTGTCTTGGAAACGATATTAACCATGGATTCCAAGGCAGAAGAGCAGTAAGGGATAGGCAATTGGGATTAAGTGACTTGTCCAGGGTTCACATATCTGAGGTCAAATTTGAACCCAGGACCTCTCATATGTAGGCCTAGTTCTCTATCCCCTGAACCACTTTGCTGCCCCTAGTAGGTTTTTATTCTGTTTACTTATCTCTAGATAAATTTCATCAAAGATGCTCAAACACAGAAGACCAAAATCATCTAGCCAAGGCATCTATCAGGCATAGAGTAAAATATAGAACCAGAAAATTTGGGAGTTGGATGATACCTTAGCAGCCATTTAGTTCAGCTGATACTCCAAAGTAATCTCTATTATAACAATCTCAAGTGGCCCTTCAGTCTGCTTGAAAATATCCAAATGATGGAGGTTTCTTTCTGAAGCAGTTCATTTTATTTTTGGACAGCTCTAATTGTTAGGAAGCTTTTCCTGACATCAAACCTAAATTTATTTCTTCCACCTACTGTTACTGGTTTTGCCCTCTCAGAGAAAAAAGAATAAATTTAATTTGTTCCCTCTTTCTCATGGTAGACTTTTAAATATTTGAAGATATCCATCATATTTTTCCCACATCTTTTCTTTCCCAGGCTAAATATTCCCAGGTTCTTCAACTGATCCTCATATGACAGACTCAAGCCACTTAGTCATTCTGGTTGAGTTTCTCTGGATGCCCCACAGGGCTATCGATGCATTTCTTAAACTGTTGCACCATAATGGAACACAATAATTCCAGATGTTGTGTAAACATGGCAGAAGACAGTGAAATCCTCACCTCCTTATTCCCGTGAGCTATTCCTCTCTTAATGAAACATAAGATTATATAATTTTTTTGGCTGCTGCATACAACGCACTTGACTCATAATGAGCTTATAGACTGCCAGAATCCCTAGATCTTTTTTTTCCCCAAAAATGAAGCAAAAAAAAAAAGCCAAACAAAACCCCTCCAGAACTTCCATCTAGCCATTTCTCACTGTAAACCTCAAATTTCCAACATTTATAAGTCTAAGGAAATAATAAATAAGATATTTAATAGATAAAAATGAACCAACGACAATTGCCCCTCTCCAGAAATCCAATTATCAATCTATTACTTGCCACTTCTGTGAGAAGAAGGGCCACAAAATGATGGAATGTAGAACCTTTCTTAAGATGTTTGGAAGGAATACACAGTTTAATAATAGTTTTAGAAATAATAACTATAGAAATTATGATAATGGTTATAGAAACCAGAATTCTAGAAATTATAATAATGACTATGGAAATAACTATAATGAATATAGAAATAAGAACTTTAGAAACCAGAATTATAGAAATAGGAATTGGGAAATTAATGACAATGCTCAAATTGAAGAAAATTTTAATGATAATACTCAACAATATATGAGAAATGGCGCTCGTCCAAAAATTACTTGAGGTACTAATGACCCTCAGAGAGGTGCCCCCCTTCAGGAGGGTGCCCAGGGAACTTCCCAGTATAATAAAGATGATTCTTCTTAGATTGTATTGATTTTGTTGATATTAATTAACCTTTTTCAGTTTTTTTTCTCCTCTCCAAATAGTAGGAAAGAATGAATAAAGAACTTAAGACTATGATTAGAAAATTATGCACTGAGACCCATTTAAAATGGCCTGAAATTCTCCCTCTGGCCCTATTTTATCTTAGAAGCAGGCCTAGAGGAGACTTACATATTTCACCATTTGAGATGCTTTTTGGACATCCGCCTATACAGGCTAAGCCTTTCTCCCCGGCTTATACATCGCTATTAGGGGGAGATATTACTATTGCTTCCTATATACAGGAGTTACAGCACAAACTACGTGAACTTCATGAATCCGGAGCTGCAGTACAAGCTGGACCGTTAGACTTTTCTCTGCATGACCTGAACCCAGGAGATAAAGTTTATATCAAGAATTTCAAGCGAACTGGAGCAACTGAACCTTCATGGGAAGGACCATTCCAAATATTATTAACTACTCCAACATCTATAAAGATTGGAGAAAGAGACTCTTGGATTCACTGCTCACATGTGAAGAAAGCATCTTCTGCTGAGACTGATTAACTCTATCTTATCATATGAATTGTGACTCTATCTTATCATAAGAATTGGAGATAATAATCCATAGACAAATGGATGCTGGTTTTTTTCTCTCAAGAATATATTGAATTACTGATTTTTTTTCTTATTTTTTCTTATTTCTTTTCTTTTATTTTTTTATCAGAATAATTGATTTTTTTCTCATGTTTTGTACTGAAGGTACACATAATTAATATTAATATTTTTTTCCCTGCAGTAATACAAGTTAATATATATACTCTTGCTATAATATCAATATATGCCTAAAAGCTTTAAACTATGGGAACCTGCCATTTATTGATAAAATATTATAGGACTGTGATTAATGTTTGTGTCTGATTCCAGGAAAAGGGATAAAAACAAGGAGCACAGACTAAACCTGAATAGTGCCAATAGAGCACACAAGAAATATTAAAGTGAGACTCGAGGTTGCGACGCTTAACTTATGTTTAAGTCGTAGGACTTCCTTGTATCTACACTCTTTTCGAAATACTCAAACAAGTACAAAGCTTGACTATCATGCTGGCTCCCTATATCCCTGAGGAAAAAATCAGACAAGGGAATGACATTTCCCCATCAAAATAGAATTCTAATTCTTTCCTTCTTATATTATGGCAACTTCCTGTAGTCTTGGCTACAAATGGCTAAGTGAAATATTACTGCATTCTGTCCTACATACTTGTGGGATAGAAATTACTTTAAATTGGACCTATACAAGGTCTATTTTGAATTTTTCTTATGTTTTTGATTATTTTTCTATTCTTTTGATAATTGTCACATACACCCCCATAACTGAACATTGCATTCTGAGCTAAACTTGATATTTTTTTTTAAATACTTACTTCAGGGGGGATTGTATTTTAATTAAAATCTAAGAATTTTTGAATTTTTTTTGTTTGAGATTTTATTTTTATAAAAATCCAAGACTTTTGTTTAAGATTTTACTGTTATAAAAAATTTCAAAGATTTTGATTTTGTTCGAGAAAAGATCTTCAAGAAAGAAGCTTGAAACTTTTATATCCAGAGAATGAACTGTTGCAGAAAGATGCCAAAAACCTACACTTCATCAAGAAGATCAAGAATGAACTTTGGATGTGATTGATTGGACTGAACTTTTGATTGAACATTTATTGTAACATTTATGCCAAAAGGGACTGCCCCTAATTTGGCTTTCTGTCAATGCGCCTAGCAAACATTGGTTTTGCTTTCTTTTCTTTTCTATTTCCTCTCTCACTATTCTAATTTCTCCTAGAAAATTGAATATTGTGTATATCTTTAGTTAGAAGTGAATTTAGAACTACAAAATGATTATGTTAAATGATCAATGGGGAGACTAGTCTCCCAATGATCATCAGGGGGGATTGTAAACCTCAAATTTCCTTAGACTTATAAATGTTGGAAATTTCACCATTGGGATATTTCATACTTGGAAAATTTCTTACTGATAGTCTATTGGAATGGGAACCCCATTGGCATGGGAGGTTCTTTCTCTTCCCTTCTTAAGATTACTTTAGGACAGAAACCCTTTGCTGAACAATGGAAAGGACTTTGACCTATGCTTAAGCATAGAACAGGAATTTCTTTGAGTCTTGATTGATTTTAGAATTGATACAATGGAAATACTTGGAATAAATCTCCACCCTATTCAGTCCTAATAGGATTGAGTAAGGGCTGCAGCCTAGATCAAAATTTAATTATTCCAATCTCTACTCTACTCAAGTTAACAGGATTTAGAAAGGGCTGTAGCAAAGGAGTAAAGATTTAATCATTTGAAAATATGACCTTCAACAGACATGTGCAAAAGCCAGAAACCTCTGGGCGGTCCTGGGTTAAGCTAGAGCCTCCATTGGCAGGGAAATTGATGAACAGTGATTGGTAGATGTGAGGACTGAGGGGAGGCAACTTGGAGGGTTTCCTTAAAGATAGGGGGTCTGAAGAGAGGAGAGGGTTGAGGTTTTGGTCGGTGTGGTTCCTGGGCTCTGAGAAGGCTTGCTCTGAAGGAAGCTGAAGGTGGGGGCCTCTGAGACTGTTTCTCCATTTTGGACACGTGAGTAATAGGGACTGATCTCTTTTCTTTGCCCCAGCTATCTAAGGGCTTGGGCCTTTTGGCCCAGCCTAAACAGAAGGGGTATTTAAGCCCTATTCCCTTCTCTCCCTTTTTCTCTCTCTCTATCTCTAATTCCTTTCTTACTCCTATTGTAATTAAACTCCAAAAAAGGCTGACGGCTGACTTGAGTTTTTCATTTAGGAATTACATAGCTGAATCCTTGGCGACCTTAAATTAATATATATCAGTCTTTTAAAGTGATTCCCTTGTTACATCACCAACTCAGTACCTGCAAATTGATCTTCCTGAACCCTAGTGTAAGACTTTACATGTATCTCTACTCAATTTCATTATTTTTTTACATTAATAGATCAATACTGCAGCTTGTCAAGAACTTTTTGGATCTTGACTCCAAAGTGTTCACTATCATTCCCAGCTCTGTTATCTATACATTTGGTGAGTATGCAATGTATGCCTATATATGTTAATGATAAAAATGGTGAATAGCAGAGTCAAGCACAGATCCCTGAGATACCTCAACAGAAACAATGTCAAGATTACATTAAACCAGTAACTACTCCTGTTACATTTTTAAATATTATCTTCTTTTTCATTAACTACTCTAAGCCTAGCCATTTAGGCAGTTCAAAACCATCTACCTATATTATTGCCCAAACCACAATCTCTAAGAAGAATATGAAATGGTTTATCAAATGCTTTGCTAAAAACTTGGGCAAACAAACTATCTACGATAGAAGCCTTAGACTGGCCATTTTAATGATCCTGTCAAAAAAGGGGGAAGTGTCAGTCTGGCATGATGAATCTTTAAAGTCAAGCTGCCTGCTTATATTCACTGCTTCCTCTGCTAAATGTTCACTCATGATCACTTTAATGATCTATTCTAGAATTTTCTAAGAATTAAAGTAAAACTCACTGGTAAATAATTTGTATACTTTCTCTTCTCTTTTATTGAAAATCAAGATATTTATCCTTCAACACTGTGGTATCTCTCACATTTTCCACAATCTCTCAACACTGTCAGTACAGTCTCAGAGGTGCCAAGGCCCTGTACTAAATATTAGGGATACAAATACAAGTCAGCAAGGCATTTCCTGCCTACAAGGAATTCACAGTCTAATGGAGGAAGACAACACATATAGGAGCTAGAAAGTGGAGAAGGAAAGTGTGCACAACTGGCAGCACAAATGGAAAATGAATGCCCTGGGTCTGGCTAATACAAGGAAAAGGCAGAGTGCTATCCAAGCCAGGGACTTAAAAGTTCTCATTGGCTAGAACTGAGGAGGATGACCAGAGCACAGATGCTAGCAACCCAGGATGTAGTCCATCTGGGTCAGGTGACTTGAGCCATCAAAGGTAACTAGGTGTTCTTATCCTGTCTCCTTACCTTAGGGATCAAAGCTTTGTAACCATTTTAATCCTGCTATTTCCAGTGCAAATGCCATATTTCTTGGCAGTGAAAACAGAAGTAAACTAAAGAGTAAGCTTGAATTAAATTCCTTCAAACTAGCAAAGTACCTGGAACAAAGCAGGAACTTAATAAATGCCTGCCAACTGATTCGCTGACTGATCCTGCAGTATAACTCAACTCTTCCTGGAAACCGTGTGCTTCTATAGTCAGTCAATAAATAGTTCTGTTCTCATTACTGAAGCTGAGACCTAGCTCTACTTTTCCACAAACCTATATAGGCTTCTGTCTTTCCCTTTTGACTCACCAGGATCTTTGCGGGCATAATAATGTAACTAAGGTTTAGTAGGAAGAGAAAAGGTCAGTGAGGAATCTTAGATGCTCATATATAGCATTCTAAAATAGTTTATAGTAGTATAAAACATAACTCCATTCCCTATTAATAACTGAAATCCAGACCATCACAATTCAAGTGAAACCATATACTTGATGGGAGGAAAATGTTCATATTTGTTTTTTTAATTCAATCATAAGTTGATATCTGACAATCTTCCTTTGTTGGACTCTGAATCCCTGACAGAAAAAAGGTCTGTGATTTTTAGTTTATGATGTACACATGTCCCCTAGTTTCCTATGCAGACATGAATTTTTGTAATTTTCTAATATTATTCAATAAGGCCCCTATTCACATTTTATTTAATATTTAAGCTACAATGCACAAAGGGATAGATGAAAATCCATATAAAGAAAAAAGAGTGGCTAAATTGAGTAAGGTCTATGGGAAAGGAGATTAAGAATGAAACACTGTCTTTAAAAGCTGAACCTGATTTATAATGGGTTTGTTTTTCTTGCCCTCTCAATAGGTAAGGGAGAGGGAGAGAATTTGGAACTGAAAATAAAGTAATACTAAATAAAAAAATAAAACTATAAAACTGAACCTGAATATGTACTTTAGAAGAACAGTTTTACTGATTTAGAAGGCCAAGTGAGGTAAGAGCTTACACCAATTTGACTAGGAAGTGTGTGGCTCTATTATATGTAATAACAAATTTCCACATAATTTGAGTATCACTAATTTTAAGGGCAACTTATATGGGCAACAGTTAGAAGGAAAAAATCATAGGCTGAATGGCAAAAGGAAATGAAACATACTTAAAAGAAAACAATGAGTATGTCAAAGTGATGCAGTTATCTACCATCCCATTTTTTTTTCCAGTTTTATTTTCCAAAAAGAACAGAAAAGTAGGAGAATAGTATCAGGTGTTAAAAGAATAAATTAAAGAGGTGGCAAAAATATAGGGAGAGGAAGAAGCGAGAGGGATGAAAGGAAAAGAATAAGTGAAAGAATCCATACTTAAATGTATAAAGCCATTTATTAGAAAGAAAACTAGAGTTCCTGAATGTTATCAAGTCAGTCAAGAAGCACTTCATAATCTCATTATACAGGCACTTACTTGAATGCTTCCCTGTTCCTGCAGTGCCAGTGACTGAAAAGGGTCCTCATCTGATCTCTATAAAAATTTACAGTATTACATATGAGACTCCTCTGTAGGGTCAGCTTCCATTTGGCCCAAAAGTCTCAGCAAATTCCCATTATGGCAGATTACTGGGTGAAGCTGAAATGAAATATGACAGCCGGCTGGCCCCATGGAGCTTGACCTGTCTCCTGAGAAAATATGAGCTGCCCTAAGCCATGAGCCCAGTATTCCCTGTAGTAGTTAGATTTTTACTTTCTGAACACATTGTATTTAGAACCTATTTGTACCATGGAAACATACTTATTAATATTTCCAGATTCATTTGTAAAATGCAGGCAAGAATAATATAAATCATGGAATTTGAGAATGGAAAAAAAAAAGCCAAACAGTAGAACTCATCAGGACCCAAACTGTAATTATCACAGAAAAATAAAACTACAATTGAACCTCCACTCCAGAAAGTTATGGGTTCTCAGAGTACACAGCATCTGTCATAAATTTCCCTCAAAAAGTGCATAGGAAAAAATTCTGTAACCCAGCAGGAGCAGCTTCAACTCCCAAGAAATGTCTGGGATCTAAAGAAACCTCAGGGAGAATGGCAACCCAAAGAAGGATTATGAGTTTCAGTACTCAGTTCCAGCACTCCCCTGTTTTACTAAGCTCTCTGGTTTTACTGATAAATACTTTCCTGTGTTTTACTCAACTTTCCCTCTTTTAATCAGCTTTGTTGTCGCTCAATTGGGAGTATTACACCAGTAAGGATCTAAAGAGCAAGGGAAAAGCATGTAGCAAGGACTCTAAAGACCACTTGTTATGTCAGGCCATCTGCACCATGACTCATTTTAAAGGCTGTCTTCATTGCTGGGTGGCTTCTGGGTACCTGAGTGTTAGAACTGGTTGCTTCATGGAGGTACAGGAGTTCTGATGAAGTCTGAAGACAGTAGAATGGAACCCATGTTTGCTCCCGAATGGAAGCCCTTTTACTGAGGGGGTAATCCTCCTTTTGCCCCACCATCCAACCCCTCAAGGAATATACTTGGATTCCTGTGTCCTGACTGAAAAAAATAAAAACACTGTTCACAAAGCAGCCTGAATGATTCGCCACAGATTGATGTTTACTCTATTTTGGCTCTTTGCCCAGATCTAAAGATAACTTGATGCTTCACCCAATTCTCCAGATAATGCTTTCCATATTTTGCTTTATTGAGTAAAAGTATCAAAGACTTGGAGTAGAAGGAACCTTAAAGGTCACACAGGCTAACCTCTTCATGTTATATATTATGAAACTAGAAAAGAATCTGATTACTTAGCATTAGACCAGAGGAAAAACCAAGGCAAGACATAAGGAAAGGAAAGACTCAACAAGAGGGAATTCCTTGAAGATTCTAACTTTCTGAAGTTTCTCTAGGAGGAACTGAACCTCCCTAACTTCTCTGGGGTAGACGGCTGGAATTTCTGGGCTGTTGTGTAAGATGGCACTCTGCTTCAAAAAATTAAATCAACATGTTGATGAGTTAGTACAACTGAGTTCTCTGAATCAAGTGGCCTATGAGTATTGCTATGTGAGTTCAGATTCCAATTAAATACAATAAGAGAACAAACCAGGAAACCTTCAAGTGAAAAAGCCTAAATGGTGATGACCTTCCCTTTTACACATATAGGAGCTGACATTATATACATTCTTAAAGGCAATCACATAGATACCATGTTGCACTTGTGGTGTTTGGGTTAAGGCAGGCCCCCAAAACAGGGGAGTTTTCTCCCCATTAAGTTTCTCCAACAATTCTAGTTTCAGAAGCTTAACTAGACTAGAAATATATCAGTGCTAGACACACCAACTTGGAAGAACTGGCCATGTCTAGTTTTAGATACTTAGATTCTCAAAACCTACTCAGCACAGATAGGTAGGGGGGAAAATATAGATAGATAGATAGATAGATAGATAGATAGATAGATAGATAGATAGATAGATAGATAGATAGATAGATAGATAGATATAGATATAGATATATGTATATATATGAAGAAAAAGCTCTATGTGTTTCAGCAAGAATCCCAAACTAGGCAACTATTACTCAGGTTACAGACCCATCAAAACAGCTCCTGATAAGCAATTATGTCTTATTAATTAGGCACTGACTGGGGGCAGGGGGTATCTGTCCACTGCTGTAGACATCATTACTGTATGACTGAGATGACTTTTACAAGGATTGGGGCTCTCTACCAAAGATAGAAACTAGGCTGGGATAATTTACAAATGAACTAAGTGTTCAAAGGTAAGTTGTAAACCTCAAAATTTCTCAGACTTATGAATGTTAGGGGTTTCCCCCATTGGGGAATCTTCTACTTAAAAAAATTCCCTAGCAGATGGTGAGAACTCTACTTGAGTGTGGGGGCTCCTTGCCTTGGGAATATCCCTACTCCACCCTACTTAGGACTGCTTTAGGACAGAGAGCTCCTTGAGAACAATGAAAAGTGCTTTGATCCATGCTTATGGAAGGGACAGGAAGTTCTTTGAGTCATGACTGTTTTAGAATTGATACAATGGGATACTAAGTACCTATAAAGGTGGGCAACTTGTAAACTACTTAGACCTTAAAGGTGAAAACTTACTCAGAGGTTTTCTCTTAATGAAATTAGTCAACACAGCAGCATTGTTTTTCTGACTTACTAAAGAGATTAAAACTACTCAGCTGCGAATTCAAAATGGGCGGTCCTTTAGAAACATCTACAGTGATTGGTAGATGTAAGGACTTAGGGGAGGTGACATAGGAGATTTTGCCCTTAAAAATAAGAGCTCAGAGAAGAGCTGGATCTGATTTTGAGGGAGTTCATTTTGAGAAGCCTCATTCTGAGGATCTCGATTGCTGACTCTCATTCTGAAGGAGAACTCCTTGAGCAGCTCCTCTGAGGGGCTCTATCCCTCTGGGGTAGGAGCTCTGGAGGCTCTTGAGAGAGGCCCTTTGAAACAATCTATGGTTGGAAGACTCTTTGAGGAAGGACGCTGGCCTGGTGTCATTAGAATTCCTTACTTAGACAGATCTTATGGTGAGTTATAAAAAACTGACTGATTTCTCTTTTAAGACTCAGGTCTAGGCCATATTGGCTTGAGGCTCTTCATACTTATTCATTTCTTACTCTCTCTCTCTCTCTCTTTGATTACTCATTGTATTGTTAATTAAAATCTCTATAAAACCCAATTGACTTGGGTATTTGAATAATTGGGAATATTTCCCTGGTGACCACCTTATATTTGATTTTAAACCCAAGACACTGTAGTGAAACATATTTTCTGTGGTCAAATTTACTCACCCTCTCTTATATCTATCACAATTTATATCTTCCACTATTTTTATCACTACAGTTTAAGACCTCAACCATTTTAAATCTCACAAAGTATATTACTGATTCAGAAAAAGTCAGCCCTAGACCCTCCTGAGGATTAGGTAAATAGGGAAATTAATTAGATGTTATTGTGAAGATTGGATATGGCTCTCCCATGATTGTAACAATGAAGGTATTTTAGCTCTTCCCTGATTGTGAAGATTTAAATTGTAACTCATGTCTATTTTTAGATTTTAATCCCCATAAGTATAAATACCCTACTTAAAAGTTAAGTATGGAGACCTGTCTATTTTTAGGTTCAATCACCAAAAGTGCAAATATCCCACTTAATCATGAACTGAGAGGTCTGTAACCCATGTGTTTAATAGTGGGTAACGAATCAGAATCAACTAACTGCCTTCTTGGGCAGTCCTAGAACAGAACATCAACTATGATTGGTAGACATAGAATTAGGGGAAGCCACAGGAAGTGACACAAGAGAAAATGCTTTTAAAAGGGGTTGTCACTTCCTGTGAGGGAGAGTTCTTCATTTTTGGAAGTGGAGACAGGAGTCTTGGAGCGGAACTTCCTGTGAGAATTCAATTCTTCATGCTTTCGAGTTGAGGCTGGTAAAGAGGGGCAGAAAGATCTGCTGACTGGACTGACAGATGTTGAGTGAAAAAGCTGACTCTTTCTTGGATATTTTCTGAAGAGACTATCCTCAGAAGAGACTTCCCCAGGTCCTCAGCTTTGCCAAGGCCAGCTAAGGACCAACTCTCCCAGTCCTGGTTTTGAGCCAGGGGCTGGGAATAAATTACTTAGTGTTTAGGCTAGATGGCTTACCTTATTCTCTCTCTGATTTCTTGCTTCACTCTTTCTACATTTTGTAATGAAATTATAAATAAAATCTCTTTGAATTAAATTCCTGGCAACTAAACTCTTAAATAATCAAATCCAACCCTTTAAAAATTAACCCCTTTTCCCCCCTCACATTTTCCATTTAAGATCAAGTAATAGGGGGCAGCTGGGTAGCTCAGTGGATTGAGAGAGCCAAGCCTAGAGATGGGAGGTCCTAGGTTCAAATCTGGCCTCAGACATTTCCCAGCTGTGTGACCCTGAGCAAGTCACTTGACCCCCTTTGCCTAGCCCTTACCACTCTTCTGCCTTGGAGCCAATACACAGTATTGACTCCAAGATGGAAGGTAAGGGTTTAAAAAAGAAAAAAAATCAAGTAATAGCTACCTCTCAATCTCAGATAATTAGAAAGGAAGTCATGGGGACTTCACTTTCTCATATTAACTTACAGTTTGGGTAGAAGATAAAATCAAGTATTAAAAATTAGTCTCTAGTAGACAGCCCAATTTAAATATACTTCTAATGCTAAACAACTGTCCAAGGTTACCTGGAAGACCCTGGCATTAAAGTAACATGTAAGTCTTTTAATAACATAGTAATTTTTTACTATGGGGGGCTTTTTTGTTTGGTATAATTATTATTAGGGCATCTAGGTGGCTCAGTGGATAGAGTGCCAGGCCTGGAGTTAGAAAGACCTGAGTTCAAATCCAGTCTCAGGCACTTACTAGCTATGTGACCCTGGACAAGTCACTTTGCCTCAGTTTCCTTATCTGTAAAATGAGTTGGGGAAGGAAATAATAAACCATTCCAGTATCTTCACCAAGAAAATCCCACATGGGATAATAGAGTTGGACACAACTAAATAAAAATAATTATTACTAGTTATTTGGTCTTCTTGTCTTCAAGTACAATATTCATGTTTGCCTAAGAGCTCATTACATTCATCTTCTCTGGTGGAGATCCATATCATCTCCCACTAAGGCTACTAAAAGAAATATTCTAATGGGTCTCCCTAATTCCTACCTGTTCTTAAAGTTTAATTTGATGTCCTTTGTTTTTTATATCACAGTCTCATCTAAATATACTCCATTTTCCCCTCAGCATTAGATTTACCCTTGCAACAAAGAAAAACAGTTAAGCAGAAATAGCCAATACAAGGGGGCAGCTAGGTGGCTCAGTGGATTGAGAGCCAGGCCTAGAGATGGGAGGTCTTAGGTTCAAATCTGGCCAAAAATAGCCAATACATTGGATTGAGAGCCAGACCCAGAGATGGGAGGTCCTGGGTTCAAATTTGGCCTCAGACACTTCCCAGCTGTGTAACCCTGGCCAAGTCACTTAACCCCACTGCCTAGCCCTTAGCACTCTTCTGCCTTGGAACCAATATACAATATTCATTCCAAGACAGAAGGCAAGGATTTAAATAAATAAAGCAACCAATACAATAATTGTCTTCCCATGACAGTTTATGCAACACTTTACCCCTGAAGTTCAGCATCTCCTTTCCTGGTTTCCACTTTCCAATTCATCTAAAAACTTGGTTTGGTCTTGTTAAACTCAAAGTGTAGCCTGAGCCAGCCATTTTTAAAATAACTTATGAGGCATTATCAATGAGGAACAGGTTCAGAAAGAAGCTGCAGCTGTGAGGCTCAGGTCATAGGAGCAAAGCAGGGTCTCAGTACCAGCTTCTAGTCGAGTCTGAAGATTGCAGAAGAATAACCAGGGCAGGAGTGCCAAGCCAAAGAGAAGTTTACATGTCCGTCACCCTGAACCAGCACAGTTTTCCAGCTGGCTGATAGGAGCCAGGTCAGCAGCAGCAGCAGCCTACTGAAACATCAAAGTGGGCAAGCCACACACCTGCTGCTCAGACCCAATGCCAGAAACCTGCAGTCAGTCAACAAACATTTATTAAGTGTATTTACTATGTGTCAGGCACTGTGCTAAGCCCTGAGAATCCCACCAAGAGCTTAAGTTCAATTGGAAAGACAATACATAAAAGGATCCTGAAGAAGAAAGGAGAGTTGAAGGTATCTAGCATAGGGGCACGGCAGAGGAAGTTCTGAATACATTCTGACCTGAGCAGCATTCTTAAATGGAAGTCCTGGAAGAAGCCACACAATTAAAGGGAGAGATGAAAAGAAACAATGAACTGGAGGAATTCCATGTGAACTGGAATGACTTCCAGGAATTGATTCAGACTGAAAGGAGCTGAACCAGGAGATCATTGCACACAGAGATTGATACATTATGGTACAACCAAATGTTTCTGCTGCTGACACAGCCCATTTTCCTAGTTAAAATCTCAGAATCATCTTTGGCTCTTCCTTCTCCATCATCTCCCACATCTAATCAATTGCTCAATTCTGTTAACTAAGATTTTCTACACCTGCCTTCTCTTTACTACCATGATTGCCACTACTATCATTCAGGCCATCATTGCCTTTCACCCAAACAATTTTAAGAGCTTCCTAAAAGAGTTTTCTGCCTTTTCTAATCTTTCTAAAGGTCTAATCACCTGATTTTCCAACTCAAAAACCTTCTTTGACTCTCTATTGCCTCCTGAATAAATATAAACTTCTTAGGCTGGCATTCATGGCATTTTACCAATTTGGCTCCAATTTACCTTCTTATATTTATCTTATTCTAATCCACCTTTGTATCTATGTACTTTTTACCATTCCCCAATCTTGTCTTGCCCCTCCTTCCTTCAAATTTTTTAACATTGTTATCTCTACCATATCCCTTCAATATCTCCATCTGTGGAAATTGTTCCTTTCAGTCAAGGTCCAGCTCTAAATATAATTAGTTCAAGAGTTTAATTCCTCTATGAGGACTTCCCTAATTATCTTTATTCTCAAATTTTGTATAGAAAGTTGGATTCAACCTTCCCTTTACACTTACCAATTTTTTTCTTAAATTTTCACACACACACACACACACACACACACACACACACACACACACACACTTCCCAAAGCCAATCTTAATTCCCTATTGGATTATAAACTACTTGCAGACAGGGACTGTTATTTCTTTATAGTCTTAAACTTAGAATAGTCCATTACATATGAGGTACTTAATAAATGTTTAAGTGAACTAATAACAACATCCAATAAAGAAGGAAACAAGCATTTATTAAGTACCTACTATGTGCAAAGCACTGTGCTAAGTACTTTTTTATATTTATAAATATTTATAAATATTATCTCATTTAATCCTCACAATAACCCTGGCAGGTAAACTCTATTATTAGCCTCATTTACAAATGAGGAAACTGAGGCAGATAAGTTAAGTGACTTGTCCAGGATTACGCAAATACTAAGCATCTAAGTATAGATTTAAATTGGGGTCTTCCTGACTCCTGGCCCAGTAATTTATTTACTGACCCATTTAGCTGCCTCATGCAATGCAGAGAGCCAACAGACCCCCACTAGTTGACACAGTCACAGTTGGAAGCTAGGAACTGCAAGGCAGCCCCCTGAGAACAAAGCCCTCCACTAACCCCCTTCTGTGACTTCTCTCTCTTCAACTAATGGGCTTGTCATGATTATTATTCTCTCCCCAATATAGGAGAAATAATATGAGAGCAAATACTTATAGGATCAATACCTATATATCCCACTTTAATCCCCCTAGATTACTACCCCCAAAAGATTGCAATTACAGAATTAAAGCCCAAAGAGTATTGCCCATAAGCCCTCCTTTCTCAAGCACAGATATACTCCAATAAACACTGGCCAAATGCTTGAGCACCATAATAAATCTTTCCTTACAGTAATCACATTCCAATGAATTTGTTGATGAACAGAAACCAGGTAGCATTGCTAAGCACTTCAAAGTAACACAAGAAAAGCAGAATTTTTAAACTGAGGAAAACCCCAAATCTGGTCTGTTTTAGGTCACCTTTTAACTTTGCACCTAGATACAAAAATGTTTTGTTATCCATCTCCTAAATAATTGTGATTGATTGTGAAAAGTGACCAAAAATAACAATGATTCTCCTAGGTCAGGGAGAACAAACCTCTAGATCACCCTGTTTATGTAATTCATCTACAGCAACATTTCATTGATTATCCCCTTAGGCTACACATCTGTTCTTAAGTACTATGGAAACACATATGTAGAAAACTGATTGTGTGCCAAAGAAGTATGTAATCACCAGCCTATCTCTGTGCTATGGAAGAACACTGTGGGATGCCTAAGCACGTGGGCCTGAGCACACAGTGCCTCTCATCTCCATTAGTTGACCAGATCGTCACACTTAGACGGAGAAACCTTGGACCCTCAGAGAGACTGCTGTACGGTTCTCCTTAATGCAAGGTTTCAGAGGTAGGCCATAAGATAATTTCATATTAAAACAGAAAAATACCATTTGGAATCTTATTACCACACTATTTTGGAACTCAAGTCACAGGAAGGTATATAGGTGATAGAGTTTTATAATGTTTCTTCAATAAATCCCACTGGATGGGATCTGAGATGGAACCTGGTCATACTATATTCTGTTCCGAATGGCTTCATGTTAACATGAAGTTCCAATAGATTTTCATCTGTCTGGAATAGTTTGTGTTTGGAATAGTTTGTATCGTCCTGTAGAAAGGCAAAAGTTACTAGTTAATTTCTCAGTGCCCCTCTAGTGTAGTCCATTCAACAAAGTAGTCTTACTTTCAAAGGTATAATTTGCTGTCATTTTCCTTTAATGAATCAAATTAAGAAATAAATGACTAAATGTCATAGAATTATATTTTCAATATGAAATTCATTTTTAAAAAAATATACTGAGAATTGTTTTTCAATCTTGAATGAGTAATATTTTTGAAGGAAATGTAATACTTTGCAATTCATTACCATAAGTGCAATCTAAACTCCAAATGTTAAATAACATGCCCTTTTGTTTGCAATTGTACATATAAGTAAGAAATGGAATCCTGAAACTAGAGACTTAAAAAGGGCTCTCAGGCAGAGAGATGCCAAAAATAATAATGACAAATGCAGTGAGTATTTCCTCTACTACAACATGGCTGTCCAAACTTTCCTATGTGGGAAAATACAATTGTTAGGTTTTTTTTTTTTAAGTAGGAGGTAAAGAATTAATTTTTCCAGTTCATGGAAGCTTAGAATAATCAGAAAACAGGCTTATGATTTATTTGCTATGGCATACAGCTAATGTTCAATCAATATTAACTGTCAACAAATTGTGGTTTTTGAGCTAGAAAGGATCATCTAGAACAGGGGTTCTTAACTTGAGATTCATGAACCCTAAGAACTCTGGATCTAGTGTTAACATTCCTTTCTCCATCCTTAATGATGAGGAAACTGGAACTCCAAAAAGTTCAGTAACTCATCTCATGTCACAGTTCAACTCAATTCAATAAATGCTAGCTGAGGGGGCAGCTGGGTAGCTCAGTGGATTGAGAGCCAAGCCTAGAGATGGGAGGTCTTAGGTTCAAATTTGGCCTCAGACACTTCCCAGCTGTGCGTCCCTGGGCAAGTCACTTGACCCCCATTGCCTAGCCCTTATCATTCTTCTGCCTTGGAGCCAATACACAGTATTGACTCCAAGATGGAAGGTAAGGGTTTAAAAGAAAATGCTAGCTAAATGCCTACTACATATGTTGGACCCTGAGTAAATGATACTTTATTCTTGCCCTTAAGGAGTTTCCTAACTAGAACTAATAAAGTTGTTGTTCATTCATTTTGTTGTGTCCCATTTGGCATTTTCTTGGCAAAAATGATGGAGTTTCCTTCTTCAGCTCATTTTACAAATGAGGAAATTGAAGCAAACAGGGATAAAGTGACTTGCCCGAGGTCACACAGCAAGCATGGGTCTGAGGCCAGATTTGAATAACAATATAAAAGAGATATGAGTCAAGTCATATATCAGAGGAAAAGATCACTCTCGGGGAGATCAGGGAAGGCTTCATTGTAGAAGTGGGTTATGATATAGTCCTTGAAGAATAGAGTGAGTGCAGGCAGATACAGAAGAGGAAGAAAATTCAAGGCTACAGGAATGGCAAGAACAAAGGCCAGGAGAATGATTAACAACATGTTCAGTAATAAATGAATATTCTTTTGGTTGGAGGAGGGAGTATCTGTGAGGGAAGAGTAGGAATTAAAGCTAGAACAGTATACTAAGCAAGATGATGGAGGGCTTTGGAATGATGCCATGGTAATTTTAGAACAATTTATCAATAAGGGCAAGAGAAGAGCACTCATTCTTTAGGGCTGGGAAATGGCAAGCAATGAGGCCCTAGCTGGAAGAGAAATGAAAGGGTTAGACTAGGAGTTCTGGGTTTGATTCCTGGATGTGTCACTTTCCCTCAATGTGACAAGAGATAACGTATTTAACCTCCATGAACAAACCTCAGTTTCTTCATCTGAAAATGGTGAGGGGAAGAGCAATGAGTAGGATTAAGTGATCTCTAAATTAGTATATGATTCTAAATACAGTTCAGACACACTCAGATCTTCACACATATACTTTTTGATAAATCACTTGAATCTCAGAAAGTGAAAAGTCAATTCTATTGCATTGTTTATTTGTGTAAAGCTCTGGTGGACAATGATTTGGTCTGGGGGCAAATAAATTTTTTCTGACTGAAGTGTTCTGTTTAGTAACTTCATTGATTATTTCAAGTTCCTATAGATAACAGAAGTTATAAAAACATTGCTTTGGGGATTAGTTACCAAATTTCTTTGGCTAATCTCAAATGACCCGTAGGTCAACGTGCTGAGAATGGCTCCCTTGAATAATAGGAGAAACACTGAAGTAAAATCATTTGTTAGGGGGATTCTGAATGGAATAATAAGTTAAGAAGAGAGGGAGCAACTTTTCCTATTATGGAAAAGCCTGGCCCCTTTACTGGAACCAACTAGAAGTTTCAGTGTGGGCATACACATAGGTTCCTGGGAAAACACATGGTCCCATCTCTGGAATTATAGACAGCAAATTAATTAGGGAGAAGAATGAGTGACTTTGTTTTTACTTAGTTAAACAGCATGTTTCGTTTTATCCTGAATATAGAAATGGGCTGTCAGTTTTGTTAGGCATAGCTTGGTGGCTGAGGCTCTGAGAAGGGAAAAAAACCAACAACAAAACATAGACAGCAATACCAGGAACAGTTGAGGGCTTTTGTGTATGTTCAAATAACATGGAGCAAACAAACAAACTCTGAAATCATTGTCTCTTGAATTTGGCTGGGTCAGATCTACCTAATTAGAGGGGGTTTTGCTTCAGATGCCAAGAAATCATGGGCTGGCATTCTCCCCATTTGCTTCTCCATAGAGTTTATATATAACCAAAATCGTCCTCAACAATCAAATGGTCCGAGTTATCACAGCAAATTCAGGGCACGCAGCCTGGAAGTCAATTTGTTTTACTAAGAATACAAATATGCTTCATTTTTAAATGATTCAGATGCCAATTTTATGAAGGACATTCTATTAAGTAGCATGTCAAATATTAAACATTTACCAGCAGGCCAAAACATACATGCAGTAGCAACTATTTTTATATTTATTTTCTAATTTGCTGTATTCTTCATCCTAACTTGTACTTACAAAACAACCGAAAGCACTATCAATTTCAAGCCCAATTGAAAACTGACTGTAGTTGGACATGCTGAGTGGTATATTTGGTTATTCCACTCTGAATTTCTCAATTTCCCAGTGCTCTGTACAGTTATCTTTTATACATCTTGACTTTCCCCATTGTGGTTTTGACATATTACAGGCCAACATAAGAAATTAAATGGGAATTTGGAAGGAGTTTTGAGGAAGCCACAGAGAAAAGAGAAAAAGTTTAGAAACTCAGAAATGCATACTTAACTCAAAGTTTACAATTAGGTACTATAAATACTCCATAAAAAAGAAGAAATTTGGACTTCTTTGATACAAAGAGGGTCCATAAAACACTGAGCTTAATGAATTCCCATCAGGTTCAGAGTTCCGCCATTAGCTAAGATAGAATGGTATGGTAGAATGTTAGAGTTTGATTTGGAGAGCCCAGTTTCAAAACCTAGGCCTGGCACTATTCTGTCCCCTCAGTCTTCTCCTATGAAAAATAACAAAGTTTGGCTAAATAACTCTTCTAACTCTATGGCTGTGATTCCATGATTTTTGATGAACTCTACTCATATGTCCCCTTTCCACTAAGAAAGACATTTCTAAAATCCTCTTACTATAATTTCATAGTCACAACATTATTTTAAACAGGTAATATCAATAATAATTTCCATTCATGGAATAGGAAGACCCTTTCTCTGAAAGCCCCGCAGGTAAGATTTTTAGAACAAATGCATAGGAAGTTCAGGTCAAAAGGCCAACAAATTCCTCTGTTCATCCCTTTTTAAGTTGTATTTCATCTCCCTTGGTATACCTGATAGCCAGGTGTGGGGTATCATAGACAACTATGCCAAAAAGCTATAGTCTCTGATCACATTAAGAGATTTCTGATCTTGCCTTTCTCAACTATGAAAACATGTAAAGAGTTATAACAAATCAACAGTCATTTTTCTAACTAGGAAAACTTGCAATTTAAAAATGTGGTATCAGATGATCACAGAATATTAGTGTTGGAAGAGACCTAAGAGATCATCTAGTTATTTTATAAATGAGGAACTTGAGGCCCAGGGGTATTTACCAACCAGCCCACCATTAGAGAATTAGCAGCAGAATTGGGGCTACAGAATCTAAGCTTTTTGATGCCCAGACCAATGTACTTTCTGCCACATACTTTGGTTAGATTTAATCTCTAAAAAGATACTTTTAAAATTTGGAATCTTCACTGTAAGTGACTGTTCCACCCATTTCAGACCCAACTAAATAGCTATAGAATTGTTCCTCTCTGGATTTACTGTAGATTTTTATTAGAAAGTTTAAAAAAAAACTTGTTCATAAAAGATGAATAAACACAGAAATGCCAAGTATTTGTTATTATATTTATATTATTATTATTAATATGCTATTATTATAAATTATGCTTCATAGGCATTTTATATTTTAAGAATATTTATTTTATATATATTTATATATTACATAGATATATTTATTTATATAAAATGTTATTTTAAGAATAGCTTATCTCAAGGGAAAAAGTTACCAGAAATATTAAAAAGCCATTATTGGAAAGATAATGAAGCTTAAACTCAACCAGTCATTCTTTTCTCTTTTCATACTTTGCATTGGTGAGAATCTGTAGATAATGAGGTCTGCTTTAGAGACTCAGAAGCATAGAATCTTAGAATGAGAAGAGACTTTAGAGATCACCTAACCCAACTCCCTTCTTTTACAAGAGAGGGAAGTAAGACCCAGAGAGGGGGAGCCCCTTGGCCAAAGTTATACCATGCAGAGCAGAGGAGAAATAACAAATAAGAAGGTATTAAAATTCAGGCAGATTAAAACTCTATAGTATTAGTAATAAGAAAGATATATATTCCAACTGAGATCACCATTTTTTCTTTAAAACCTTTTCTTCTTCTGGTCTTTCTTCTTTATGTTAATGGCACCTCCACTTTTCAGTCACTCAAGGTAGGAACTTCTTGAGTTTTTTTTTTAATACCCCTCCATTTTCTTTCACCCCACCACACCCATTAAGTTACCAAGTCCTCTTTATCATTTCTACCTCTGCAATCCTTGGACCTATCTCCACTTCTCCATTCACCCCATCACAACCCCAGTTAAGTCTTCACTGTTCTTCATTTGAATTAGAGTAATAGCCTTCTTGCTGGTCTTTCTTTCCTCCCATAACCCACTTACTACTAACTCCTTTCATCTCCCCACTTCAACATCAACAGTGGTTCCCCGTTTAAAGCCCCCAACAGTCTAGTCTGCAAACAACTTGCAATAGTCTGTAAACTACTATTCCAACTTAGTTAGTGACCTGTCCACAGTCTCACAGCTAATACATATCTGAGGTAGGATTTGAACTCATCTTCACACTTAGTGTATTATACGTATCTCTCTAAGCCTCCCCATTTGATTTCTCCCACCTTGAATTCTCCTCTCACTTTGTACCTCTGTATGCTATACATTCTGTTTTTTTGTTGTTGTTGTAGTTATTTGAGCCATGTCTTACGCCTCTTGCTAGGATCTAACTACTTCATCTCTATAGCTCCCTCAGTACCTTGCATAAAAAAAAAAATATATTGCACTGATTCTGGGAATTATTTGACCAAGTTAGTGGAATAATGAGATAAAGGTAAAAAGAAAAAATCATTTTACCCAGAAACTTACTTGCCTTCCTAAAGGAGACAGAAAAATGCCAGATCTGGGATTTGAAACCGAGTCCTTCGAACCCAATTCTAACATTCTTTTTACCATACTACAATATCTTAGCTAAGTGAATGGAACTCAGAACGTGATGGGTATTCAGTGATTTCGGTATATCATGCACCTCTGCAAAAGCACTGAAAGCTTGAGGCTCTAAAATGGGAAGTAGGAGGCTTGACAGGACATAGGGTTTGAAGTAGGTAAAAGAATGTCCCTTTGGAAATTATGGGGATGAGCTGCCATAGAGGCCTCCTCTTATTAGGGAGCAAGGACCAGGCCAATTTTCCCCAAGCTGAGGACCAACCATAACAGAATCAGCTGGTAAACCTGCTTTCACAGGAGAAAGATAGCTGTAGGATGCTAGCAGAACATGAAGCTATTAGGAGGAATCACTGAGAATAATAATTTTTTTTAACCCTTACCTTCTGTCTTAGAATCAATACTATGTATTGATTCCAAGGCCAAAGAGTGGTAAGGACTAAGCAATGAGAGTTACTTGTGACTTGCCCAGGGTCACACAAGTAACAAGTTTCACAAAGCTGAACCCAGAACCTCCTGTCTCTAGGCCTGGCTCTCAATCCACTGAGTTACTCAGCGGCCCCCAACTTGATAGCTCTTTAAAGAAATATCCTACACTCAGATATAAATCAAGTTCTAAAAGAAGTGAGAATCCAGGAAATCTTGCTAATTTGGATCTGCTTTAGCCAGAAGGCTGACTGCTTAATCTCTAAATCAGAAAATCTGCATTCTCCCTAAAGCCCAGAACTATCTATTTCAATAAGGAGTCAAGAGTTCTTACAGTTCTGTAACTTTCCTTATTTGTTATTCTAAGCCCCTGTATGTGTTTCTATATTCCAGCAGGAAAAAAGTTTAACGAAGGGTTGTGAGCATTTTATAAAGGCGGTGGGATAAACAAGAAGTTGGAAATTTGTGTCCTTTGCTTCAGACAATTAAATGAGAAAAACCAGGTGAAAAAGGATAGAGGCCAAAAGGAGAAGAAATGTATGTGTGGGACTGGGGTTTGAAGGTGAGAAACACAGGGCAATGTGGAGCCATTAAGAATCTATGGGAATATATCACTTAGCAGTGCCTGTCCTATCTCTACCTCCCATACACTTAAAAGACACCATAATATATCTAAGATGCTCTGACAGTTTACTGAATCCTTGATTTTCCAAGATAAACATAGATCTATATTACATTTTTTCTAAGGAACCTACTATGTGGAAAAGAAACTTCATTTGGGAAATTAAAAAGCTTTGGACAGTAATACATACTTAAGTAGATTCAGATATCTAGATTTTAGTGGCTGAACATCTGTTGAAACAGCTTAGATTTGGAAACAGCTCCATGGCACATGGGAGAGGGAATTAGAATGATCTCACTGGAAGTTGACAGGTCAAGGAAAGTCAATTAGGTACATATCCCAGGGGGCCTTTAGTGGCTGTCTTTCTTGAGGCAAGGAGGGATTTCTATCTATCACAGAGAAAACAAATGCAAACTAATTTAAATCCCACAGCAATGACCAGAAGGTTAAAAAAACTGACTACGTTCTATACCAAGAGTCAAAATTGAAGTCTTTAAAATTACTTCTATATAACCCTAAACCATAACACTCTTCAACATGAAGAGCTAGGCCAAGTCCATAAATGTATTTATTAGCCTTTATTGGGCATAGATTAGGAAAGTTTTATTGCCAAACCTGAATAGTGGGATTTCTTTTTTTCAGAGGAGCCAAAAAAGCAAGAAGTTGTGTTTGAAGCATAAGTTTTAGAGGGGCTATGTCAAATCTGGGGAGTACTGAATGATCAAGACTTGGGAGAAATAATTTAAATTAAGTACTTTTAATAATGACAAGAAGTTGAAGGGAGAAAAATAAAAAAGAAGCATTTATTGAAATCTATTGTAGGCACAGTGTTAGATTTTGAGGGTTTTTTTTCTTTCCCTATTTTTTGCTGGTTGCCCTCCCTACTGGCTACTACTAGTTTGAGGAACTTAGCCCAGGACTCTTGGCTGAGAAGAAATAAGCCGCTTCTCTCGCCCATCTGCTTGAGCCCAAGTTCCTCACTGCTGCCTTTGGTTGCTGCTGCCTATGCTACTTGCTCCTAGTCCTGCTCCTGCTCTGGCCCTGACCCCAAATTTGTCCCTGCTGGTAGCTGCCACTGTATCTTCGAAACTCACAAACTTGGAGCCGCTCTCCTGTACCTGGTAAAAAACCAGGGTCTATTTTCCTTAGGCAACGATTAGCCTCCTAACTCCCTTTCTACCTGGCTGACGAAACAAACTGTTTCCCTAGCATTTTACCTGGGGGGGGGGGGGGGGGGGGGGAAGGGGAAGAAGTTTAATCTTCCAAAGAGGAAGTTATAATTACAAGCATGGCACATTCTATGAAAGAGCAGTACCTTGCCTATTTCAAACAGCTTCTAGTTTTAGGATGATTTTTGTTTTGTATCACTGATCCTTTCACTTATCTTGCCTGAGATTCAGGGGAGAAATTCATCTCTCTATAACCCTTTGCCGTTTGGGCCTGCCCAGTCTCTAACATTCATTCAGTTTGAGATTCCCCAAATCCATGTTCTCCCTTGCTATGGGAAATTCCACAGTTCTGACAAATGGAATCTGAATGAATAAAGAAAGGAATTTTAGAGTCTAGAGGTGAAATTTTAAGCCCTTTAAGAGTCCAATGTTTTATAGAAGTTTCTGTATTTCATTGTATTTTGCTGATTGTTTTGAATACAATTTAATGTGGTTGGTTTTAAGTTCATATATTAATGTATTCAATACTATCCTGTTACACTGAATCAGTTTAATCTACTGTGTTTTAACTACTGTTATATTCTGTTACCTTTCCCCTATAAAAAATATCACTTAAATTGCAAAGTTTAAATTCTTTTTGAGAAGAATTTTAGGTAAAGAAGATGATACCTCTCTGAATCCAGAACTGAACTGTTGGAGAAGATACCATGAAGAAGCCTCCAGACCAGCCAGCTGCACAAAATTGAACTTTGGGTGTGGTTGATTGAACATTTATTTGTATGTATACTTTCATGCCAAAGGGGACTGCCCCCTAACTGGCTTTTTGTCAATGCGTTTCAGCAATTATTGGTTTTATTCTTTTTTTTTTCTCTTATCCTCAAATTATTGTAATCTTTAAATTGATTATATTTTCATGATCCTTTGGAAAAAAATTAATTTTTTTCAAACGCTCAAACGGAGGAATGTAAAAAATAGACTCGAACTCTGGACTTCAATCCCCACAAGCCCTTACTCCACTTCCCCAAAATGCTTTGTAATTTCACGGGAATTCTGAGGTGGGCCAAATCGGAAAAGGTATTTAACCTGATTGCAAAGGCTTTTGTGGTCTCTTTTGGACTTCCATTTTGGAGCAGAGGCATCTCTTCCATGATGTGAGGTTATCTTGTCTAGGCCTCTGGCCTAGGCACGTGTTTTTTCCTATTCTGTATTTTCTTTAATCCTTAATCTTCAATAAACCTCTAAAAAATATAATACTCCTTGCAGAGGGAAACTAATTTCTACCTGCTTCAGTTTCCCCTAAATTTTAATCTTTACACCCCATGACTACTGAACAAAATATTATAAAAGCCCATAAACAGCTTTCCCCCCCCCATTTTGCATTTGTTAATTGTCACATAGATGATGATGGATAGACTCAACCTAGCTAATAACCTTTGAAAAATTTAATGAGCTAAGAATTTAAATGGTAATTCTAAGGGGTCTTCAAAAATAATTTTAATTAACTAGTGGTTTTTGAATAGATGGTTTTAAAAATATTTATATTATAAAGAATGTTGTAGTAAAGGTAGAGAAAAAAAGAAATATTCCTATCAAGGTGTTTCTATGAAGCAGGAAGCAGACAAGAAGTTATGGGAATATAGAAGTCCATAAACATTTAAGTGTTAGATTAATATATTATTTTTGAGCAATAGCATAAGCCAAAGGATAGATGTAAGGGAAAAAAATCAGGATATTTACAAAGGATGGTAAGTAGTTTGAGTTAGCTGAAATAGAAAGTATATGAATGGGGAACATATGAGATAAAAGTGAAAAGGGTGGGTGGTGATAGATCATGTAGGGCTTTGATGTCTATATATGATTCCCTGAGCAATCATAGGGAAGTAGTAACAGATTCTGAGAAGAGAAATGGCATGATTTCTATCAGTAAGGAGGATTTATCTGATGGTGATATGAAGGATGTTCTGGAGTAGGACAGAACCAGAAGGGGGGGGGACTAGTTAGGAGACAACAGTAATAGGTAGGTGGTAAAGAAGGGGTCTATGTGGGGATGGAAATTGTTAGGAAGCAGTTAGTTAAACAGAAAAGATCTTATCTAAACAATATCTGAAGAACAGCTGATCAGAAATGGAAAGTGAGGGAAAGGGAAAGTCAAAAGACAAAGATAATGCCAAGGTGTTCGGTATACTTAATGCAGAAGCCAGGGAAATAAACAGTCAAGTTGAAGGACTTCTGGCTCTGGAAAAATTGGCAATACATGTGGTTTAGGACATAGAAAATTTGTGGTGTCTCTAAGCCATCCACAAAGAGATGTGCAGGAACCAACTAAACATTTGGGTTGAGAGGTTAGGACTAAAGAAAATAGAATTGGAAATCACTCAAGTAGAGGTTAGCACTGAAGCCAAAGAAGACAGCAGATTCCTAAGGGGAGAGTTTGGGGGAGAATTAGCCTTGCTAAAGAATCACATGAATAAACAGGACCTACTGATCTTAGTATTTCAAATCATTCTTATTTTTGAATTTCACTTGGTTCTTAGACAAGAGTATTAGAAGAGTAAATTAAAATTAATTTTCTTAATCTCTTTCCTTGCTCTCTTAAAAAGCATCTCTAATGATGTTATATAACCTTAAAGTTTCTGTCTTTCTAGGAAATAGGAAGATTACTGGAATAGAATTCAGGAGCTTGGTTATGTCTGATTTCCTCACAGGTAATTTCCCTCAAAGGTCTATGTATAACAATGAACTTGAAGTGAGAAATGGACTGGAGAAGAGCTCAAACAAGCAGGCTTGGGAACATAGGCGAATCACTGAACAACTCTGAACCTGTTTGCCCATTAGTAAAGTAACTATTATCATACCAGCTCTTATAGCACTATTGTAAGGAAAAAGTACTGATCTAGGAAGGCTTGAGTTATTATTTCTGTTGTGAAGACATGATGCCTTTAAGAAGACAAAGAAATATATTGGAATCTCTTTGCCTGAACCTTCCTCATTTTGCTTTATTAATAATTATATGAAAAAGAATTATCAGGCATACTTTGTGAAAAATCTATCTCAATAAGCATTTATTAAGCACCTACATTGCTGGTGTTTAGGATACAAAAATGAAGCAGTCTCTACCTTCAGGAAAACTCCATGGATATTATTGGTGACAAGAATAAACACTTTTTCCTGAAGCAGAAAAGCTTATCACTCTGAAGCTGAGCTGGTCAAATGTAAGATAGATCCCATTTCTGTCAGGTTTGTATACATATGCACATTCATGCATGCTTGCATGCATACATACATTCACATGCATATAAATTATCTAGAATGTTAAGTGAAACTTCTATTGCCATTCTTGCACTTACATCACACCTAACATAGGTCCAGATATCAGACAAATGTTCTTCCTAAAGGAATCAGTCAATTGACAAGTATTTATTATGCACCTACTACGTGTCAGACAAAGCTATGAATTGGGATTTACGAAGACAAAGATGAAATAGTGCTCCCCACAGGGACCTTACAGCATATCAAGGAGGAGATATATATCCATTTATCTATATATCTATGTCAATATTTCTTTCTATATAAAGACAAGTTTGTTTGTTTTTTTGACAATAAGGCACTGAAGGAAAATTACAAAGTTTTAGTAGAAAGCAGAACTTGAGCTGAGCTTTGAAGGAAATGAGGAACTCTAAGATTATTGTAAAGAGAGTGTATGTATTACAGGCCTGGGGAATAGAGATGTGAGATGGCATGAGATGGCTGAGAAATAGCAAGGGTACCAGTTTGTACTGTTAAGAATGTCTGAAAGGCCAGATTTGAAGGGTTTTAAATGTCACAGAAAGATTAAGAAATGACAGGATTTCAGAAGGAGCATATCTGGTCCAACTCTTTTATTATAAACACAAGGAAACTGAGGTCCCATGTGATAAAGCAACCAGTAAGGTCAGCCAGGACAAAAAAAAGATAATGGCTACGTGGCAGACACGATTCCAGCCCAGTTCGTATGAAGGAAAAACTAGCACTCTTTCTATTAATCCAAACAGATTACTTTTCATCAGTGTTTTCTTAAACACCTCTGTATGTCAAAATGAATTATGAGAATTGTCATATTTTCTTTTTTTCTCAATGTCTCTAAGTTGACTCATATAAAGAACCACAAGAGAGATGAACAGATGGTTTCTTTACTGTCCATGACAACCCATGAACCTCTCTGACCTTAAAATTTAACAAAAAATGCTCAATATTTCCTACCCAAGGCTTAATTTGGCTGGGATCTTAATAAGGATCTATTTTTTTAAACTACTAAAAGATGCCTGCTTTCTGTGCAGATATTAATAAAGATAATCTAGAAAGGATATTCAACAACTTCATATCCATTTCAACTAGGGGCAAACAAGATAATATATTGGGGGGGAAAAGCTCCAAACACAAACAAATATACGATCTGCAACAATGGTGCAAAGATAAAATGAAAATCTTGGTGACCTGGAAATGCCTGCAATAACAGGTAACCAATTTTGCCCATTTTTATTTAAAAGTTCTTCCTGACCTTTCTCTGGTTAATATTTAAGTCTAAGTAGATGGTTTTATTGAAAAATAACTTGTGACTACAAGCATTATCTATCTACAATAATTTAGTACAAGTTAATGATCAATAAAGAGATCCTTTCTCATACTAAAATTTTACATAGTAATTGTACCTTGTTTTTAAATTACTTAAATATAAAGAGGGAAATTATAAGTAAATTAAGTGAACATAGAATAGTATACCTGTCAGATCTATGGGAAAGGAAAGAATTTAAGATCAAGAGAAAGAGAATATTACAAAATGTAAAATGAATAATTTTGATTACTTTAAATTAAAAAAGTTTTGTACAAACAAAACCAATGCAACCAAAATTGGAAAGGAAGTAACAAATTGGGAAAAAATCTTTATAACAAAAACCTCTGATAAAGGTCTAATTTCTCAAATAGCTAAGTTAACTTGTACAAAAAAATCAAACCATTCCCCAGCTGATAAATGGTCAAGGAACATGAACAGACAGTTTTCAGATAAAGAAATCAAAACTATCAATAAGCACATGAAAAAGTTTCTAAATCTCTCATAATTAGAGAAATGCAAATCAAAACAACTCTGAAGTACCTCCTCACACCTAGCAGATTGGCCAATATGATAGTAAAGGAAAATAATAAATGTTAGAGGGAATGTGGCAAAATTGGGACACTAATGCATTGCTGGTGGAGTTGTGAATTGATCCAACCATTCTGGAAGGCAATTTGGAACTATGCACAAAGGGCTTTAAAAGACTACTTACCCTTTGATCCAGTCATACCATTGCTGGGTTTGTACAAAAAGATAATAGGGGAAAATACCTGTACAAAAATATTTATAGCCACGGTCTTTGTGGTGGCAAGGGAATGCCCTTCGATTGGGGAATGGCTAAACAAATTGTGGTATATGTTGGTGATGGAATACTATTGTGCTCAAAGGAATGATGAACTGGAGGAATTCTATGTGAACTGGAACGAACTCCAGGAATTAATATAGAACAAAAGGAGCAGAACCAGGAGAACATTATACACAGAGACTGATACACTGTGCCACAATCAAATGTAATGGACTTTCTACTAACAGCAATGCAATGACCCAGGACAATCCAGAGTAACTTCTGAGAAAGAACGCTATCCATATCTAGAGAAAGAATTGTGGGAGCAGAAATGCGAAAGAAAAACATATGATTGATCATATAGTGTGATAGGGATGTGATTAGGGTTTTGATGTTAAATGATCACTCTACTGCAAATATGAATAACATGGAAATAGGTTTTGAACCTATTACATGTACATGTAAAACCCAGTGGAACTGCTTGTCAGCTCCAGGAGGGGAGAAGGAAAAGGGGAAGGAAAGAACATGAATCATGAAACCATGGGAAAATATTGGTAATTAATTTTTTTAAAAGAAAGATTAAAAAAATCTCAAGAAATTATGTTGTTTTGAAAATTCTTTATCAGTACCAAACAAATTTGTTTTAATAAGTTTTTATATAGAAGCCAGGATTTAGAAACATGACTTCAGTATGGCTACATATAAGATCACAAGATAGGAAGTCTTAATCTAATCAGTCTGAAAACCTTTGCTTAATTTTTTTTTTTAATTAAAAGTGTCTAAGAAGGCATGAAACTTCTCTAGAAAGGAATTGCAAATCCAAGCTGGTGGGAACTCACTAGAGGACTTAGTCATGGAAGAATAAAACTTATAAATATCTAAATGAAACAATGACTTACGTCATACTGAAAAGATAGATGTGTTCTTCATTTAACTGGGTTTCTTTTCACCCAATAGCAGAGACCACATTTTTAAATAAAAAGGTACTTAGGTTCATAAGCCAGACTCTTAATGGCTTTTAAAACTATGATATAAACAAATAGTACCATAGAACTATTAGTATAATTCATTATTAACTATAGAACTAATAGTATTGTGATGCATTATAAGACTAAGGGCTAAATTACTCATATTAATTATGATATCTATAACACAACAGGACCATAAGTATTCTAGTTCAGGTATCTACATATCTACAGTATGGGGAAAAGTATGTTGTAAATTCTAAAGAATTATATTACAAATGAACTTTTGGAAAACAACCAGCTTATAACTTTAAGATGATTTCTACTATATGGTTAATAAAAAGGATCCAAGATTATAAATCAAAGAAATGAGAATTTTTTCCTACAATTACTATTCCTCATTTTACACAGAACTAAAAACAACAATTATACAACTGAATGGTAGAACTTTCAAAATCCTATTCTAATATGAAGAGGGGGATGAATAATGTTTTACAATATATAAATTTGCAAAAAGACAAACCTACACTAATGACCATTTGAATTTTTTTAAATTACCCTAAGGAGCCTTGATTTGAAAAAGAAAACTGATATAGTTGATGAATATATTTCAACTTACCATTTATGTTTATTGCTGGCAAAACTATTGACATCTTTGGTCTTGTGGTCTTGTTATGAGTAGTGGCTGGTAATAGCAGGTGATCCTAAAAAAAGGCCAGAGAGAAATGTGTTATACTAGTTAGTAGTTTAAAGGTAGAATTACGACTTAATATTCCTAATATACTAAAATTTCATTTTAGATTCATTTAACAAACTTCTAAATTGTATTTTTTTACTTCTGAATTTAATGAACATCAAAAAAGAACATTTCCAAATACAAAGGAGAAAAATGCAATTATTACATACAGTTTGCATTTTTAAAAAAACCTTTACTTTCCCTCTTAGAATGAATACTATGTATTGGTTCTAAGGCAAAAGAGGTGTAAGGGCTAGGCAATGGGGGTTAAGTGACTTGCTTAGGATCACACAGCTGGGAAGTGTCTGAAGACACATTTGAATCCAGGACTTCCATCTCTAGGCCCACTTAGCTGCCACTGCTCCCATTATGTTTTGAGGGACACAGAAAGGGAAGATTTAAATCATATAATGGTGAAGCAATTGATGCAAATGTGAGGTGTGGAGAACTCGTAAGAGGGCATGATGTGAAAAGAGTATTGTCAAAGAGGCACATGAAGTATCATTACTGCTTATACTCTAAGTAGTTCAAGGCAAAATTATAAGTCTATCATTTCCATAAATTTCTCAGGAGTGTTTTCATGAGAAAAAAAGAAAACTTGGTGAAGTCACTCTATCAGATTCTGAGAATAGCAACAGAGAGGTTCTTGGCAAAAAACAAATTGTTAGACATAAAGATCACACATTTCTGGGATATCTTGTAAGCACCACATTTTAAAGAATAAATACAACTTCCTATTCTTGATAATAAATTATAAGTATTTGGCTCCTATAGTTTAACTATAATTTTATACTCTTAAAATTGAATAGGAATACAATTGCAATATATAATACCTTTCCCTAGTTTCTTACATCTTTGAGTCAGTGACAGAGACAAAGCTCAACAAACCCCAAACTTAAGGGCATTGGTAAAATAAACACAATTAAATATTTCAGGTCATAGGTTAAGGATAGAGTCAGACTTAATACTGCATTTCCTGCTGAGATCTAGATCCCAGTAAAAAAGTTCATTTTAAAACACAGGCTTATAAATATCACATTTTTCTCTCTTTGTTAAATTTCAAAGTAGTTATTATAAGAAAAAGTGCTAGAAAACAGGACTTTAAAAATAAAAATACAATCACTTCTTGAATATACATATGTAATTAATAAAGTGAGCCTACATAAATATATTAATTGCTAAAGTTTTATGTGGGAAGGGAATTTGTATGTTGATTTGATCAATCAGAGATTTGAATTTCCCTTCCATTTGTTTTGAATTTGCATCAATCAACAACCATGAAATTGATCCCACAGACACTACCAACCTGAGTGGTGCCAGGCTAATTGTGGAGTGGGAGGCTTCTGGGGAGTGATATCAGAGAGCTAGTGGGTGTAGTAAGGATTTATAAGATAAGACCCAGTAGGAAGCTGGGAGGAGAGGGGGATGTTGTTTTCTGAGGCTAAGATTCAGAGACAGACACCGAGTTGTTAGGCTCTGGATTTTTAGGCTAGGAAATTCTTCATCTACTTTCTATATTTCTCTTTTATTTTCTTTTTCTTACTAATAAACTTGGCTATTAACAGTCTTGTGACTCAAGAGTTAATTACAATTTTGGCAACCACTTATTCTAACCATTACATTTTCAAAGAAGGAAGGATTCTAATGCATATTTGCAAATTTTGCACTCTGCTTGGGACCCTGGGCTCTAATAGGTGAATTCTCACCTTATCCCATAAAAAGGCCTCAATCTCACTTCCTGGGCCATTTCCAAACTATGTCCCCATACAAGTACCATCTATTCCCCTTCATAGTTTTTCCCCAATTTGAATGTCAACTCCACAAAGGCAAAAACTGTCTTATTTGCTCCCCAGAATTTAGCAGTGTCTGGCACACCGTAACTATTGAATATATGCTTATCAGGCACAGAAGAAACTCCCCTAGAAGAGTTGTATGGTGGAAAGCTTGTGCAGAACAGGATCATAAGAGTAGTCATCTCATGTAAGTCACATTTGCTTTTTTGTTTCCTTAACTTCCTGACTTGTGCTTTTCTTAGAAAAAGGGAAAAAAAGTTCAGTATATTCAAGCATAATGTGGCTGCTTCCATTTGAGTCCTCTTTCTACAAAGAGCAAAACTAATATCCAGTGGAAGTATATGAATTCTGAGGTTTTTGGTTAAGTCTTTTCAAATGCCTTGATCTCAATTTTTAAAGCGGAATCATACTCTGTATGGACAGGGTCATCCTCAGAAACCCAGCTAGATCTGGATTAACAATTAATCAGTAAGTTTTTACTAAGTTCCAGATAGGTGCTCTGGCATTAGAGGATGCAAAATGGCACATACTTAAACCACATGGAACAGATGATTAAAAAATGCAGACTATAAGTGCTGGAAAGAATTCAAAGAAGGGGAGATCAATACAGGGTAGTTATATTTTAAAAAGGTTACAATACTGTCTTCCAGAATATTTATGATACTAAGCTAGATTTCATTTAATTTCTATGGCTCATACAATCTCCTTGATATTATATTTTCTGTTTTTTCCTTTTTAATAAATACATTATTAATGTACTAGGAAAAGAATTCTAATTCAAAAGAGGAATAAAAAATGTTAAAACTTGATGCAAAACTGATTCCTTCTCAAAAAGTTCATTGTTAAGTATTATTTTTAAATGATCCTCGAATAATTAAGACATGACCTTTTAATGATGAGAAGCAAAAGTGTACCAAAGAACTCTTCCATTAGAGCTAAACAAGATAGTATTCTGGTCCAGCTTCACACAGACATCATGAATCACCAAATAAAATCTTCAGGTAAAGTTTGAATACCCTGAGATGTCCTTAGAGACATAATGGATTAGTACTCAAATCAAGTTACTTAACTACTCTTTATTTACAACATTAACATAAACATTAAGAGCAACAAAATGTTTCATTCTGGGCACTGAGCTTGAGACAAAAGGTTATGCAATATTTGAGCATGACAAGATAGGTAATTGTTTTCTAAAGATGGAGTGTCTCCATCTCATCCAAGCTGGAAGTATAGGGTCTCCTGACAGGCCTGATCCCACCTCTGATCAGCATGGGAGCTTTGATTTACTGTTTTCACCTCTCTGGTTATTTGGTCCTCCCTAGGCAACCTGGTGGCCTCTACATTAGGGGCTCGCTACACTGATGCCATATGTAGAAAGCCATAGACTGGCATTACCCACTGATGCTCAGAATTCCAGAGCTCAAAGAACTACCAGTCTTCCCAACAGAAGAGACTATAAGCATGTATAAATGGAGATTTTGAACCTTAGACTTTATTCCTTTGAATTTCATCTTTTAATCTAGAAAATAGAGATTGAAGACTACCATGTAAATTTATTAGAAACTGCAAAAATTATAAACTTGTAGAATCAGAATAGAATTAGAAATGACATTAGAACTCATCTAATACAATCAAAAGATCAGATAAGATAAACAGCTTACTCAAGGTCACACAAGGGCAAAAAGAATTACAATTCAAACTCACAAGCTCTTAAAGTCCAACATCAAAAAACAGCTCAGGAAAAAAATTTAAAACAAACTGAAATTTTAAGCTGATATGTATAAGAAGATAATATAGTCATAATAATTTTCAATTTTTTTTCTGTGTAAAAATTAAATTATATCTCTAATAATAAAAATGTTACATTTTATAAAGGTTTATTAAATGATCATTAGAAATCAAGGAATAAAAAGGATACAAAATAAAAACGCATGGCTGGTTAGCCATTTCAGCCATCCCCACCTTACCACCATACTTGCAAAGGAAGAGTGCAAGTGGGAGGCATTAATACCAGTTAAATACCAATAACATGATCTCTTCAACGTGGAGATACAGGAGAGATTATAGGGAATTCTGGGAAATACCAAAGACTTCTGAGGAATTAAGTCTAAGGTTCAAAATCTCCATTTATACTATCATACCCAGTAACATGCCATTTTTATTAGAGTTCTCAGCCTCCCTTTCTAGAACATTCGGCAGGAAAAAGATGAAACTTGACATATCTCAGAGCTTTATTCAATTCCACAACATTTGGTAAATCTTTACTGTGTAAAAAACACTATAAATTCATATAAGAAATACCCTGGGGTTGCTAGGTGGTTCAGTGGAGAGAGAGGCAGATCCAGAGATGGGATGTCTTAGATTCAAATCTGGCAACAGATATTTTCTAGCTGGGTGACCCTGGCCAAATCATTTAACCTCTATTGCCTAGCCCTTACTGCTCTTCTGCCTTGGAACTGGTGCCCAATATTGATTCTAAGATGGAAGGTAAGGGTTTAATTTTATTAAAGAAGGAAGAAATGCTCTGAACTTTATAATACATACACAGATAATTTCAATGATGAGTGCATTAGAAAACAAAAGTACTACATGAAACCTGAGGTCTTTAGCAACTAGAGTACAACAGGAAAGGCTTCATGGATAAGGTGGCATTTGAGTGGGTATATTTATAAGATGGGTGAGGATTTAAGAAACAAAGAAGAAAAGGCATATGAGTGTGAGGAAAGAAGGAAAGACAAATGGGAAAGGATCTAAAAGCCATTTTCAAGTGACTTAGTCTACTTTGACTTGGGGAACTCTGACCATGTGGAATGAAACAGGAGATTGACCTGGAAAGATGGGGGGAGAAAGTCAGACTGTGAAGGGCATCCTCAGTCAGAGATAGCATAAAGCCTGTGACAGTGACTATCATTCATCACAGCTAGTCCCACCCTTTTATTTTACAAATGAGAAACTCAGTTTCTCAGTCATACAGGTAGTAACAGAGCCTGCATTTAAATCCTGCCTTCTTTCCACTACACTAGAAAAATGTTATCACTCCTTGTTTCAAAGAATAGTTCTAGAATCTCCTCTGAGAAAGAGCCTAACTCTATCATAATTTCTTTAATCTATGTTTCTATCCTAGAAAATTTTTGTTTTTTAATATGTTATCTCATACTGTCTTTCAGATCAAAGACTAAAATAATGGGCATTTCCCTTTTTAAACTGATGAGGGAAAAGGGTTAAAGCATTAATACTAGGCAACTCCCTTACTTATAAAAATTATTCATTCACATCCAGTAAATTCTCAGCTGATGTTCCAGTAGTTAGAAAAGTTGTTGAATTGAGTCCAATTCTGTCCATTTGCTGAAGCAATTTGGCAATTAGAAATTTGAAATCATAAAAAAAAATCTGACATATCCTGAAAATAAAGTTTTTGGAGGCAGTAAAATTAAGTAAATTGTGACTATTAAAAAACTATTAAATTTTCTGGTCTAGAGCTCCCCATCATATTAAAAACATAAGCAAAATGCATTACTCATCCTTGATTTGGAAATAGTTAAAATAAATATTATTAATATGAATGTACTATTTGTGTCACTAATGTATGTGATAAAACTACAAACCAATAAAAGAAAACTTACAGGCTTGCATCTGCTCCATTAGTATGTGTCAACCAAGGGAAGAATAAATCAAAATTATTAGTGTACAACAGATGGCTATACACTGAGCCAAGGTTTACACTTTGACAGAATGACAATTTCAGCATTCAGCTCAAACCTGAGAGCTCTGGCAGGATCACTAGAAAAATAACAACTTGAAAACATGATGCCCAAGTTCAATTTCTACTTTAAAGGTTTGGTGTCCTCATCAATCTCTTTGATTTTTCTTTAAATTGGTTCAAATGACCAGGAGCTTCTCTCGCAGTTTACCTACCAAGAGAAATGACTATGTAAGTCTGCATTTTTTTAAAACCCTTACCTTTCATCTTAGAATCAATACTGCATATTTTAATGGGTTGTGACTGTGTGTATGATTTATACAAAAGAGAAAAATAGCTGATACTTATGTAGTGTTTTAATGGTTATACAGTGATTTTTTTTTTAATTTTAATGTGACTTCTTTGAGCCCTGTATCTCTGCCAGAGGATAACACTCTACAGATAAAGGAAATGAGACTCAGAAAACTTGCCTTCACAATTGTGTATCAGAAAAGATTCATGGACCACCTACCTAACTTGAGGTTTTTTCCTTTTGGCAAGACAATTCAAGGATATCGTGGAAAAAAAAATAAATATAGAAAGACCTTCCCTAGCTTGAAAAGATATTTTATTTCTTATTAATTTGTCACACACACACGCGTTACTCAAAATCCAGAACTTTATTTACTACAAAAAAAGAAATTATTTAAGGACTCAGAAGTGTGTGAATCTAAGTTAAATCAATTAAGACCCTGAAAAATGTTACAAACTATCATTTCTTTGAGTGCCAATCACAAGAAATATCTTAAGGTTAAGATCAAACACAAAATGCATCAAGAGTTTAACCATGTGAGAGTCTGTCACACATAATGTTTACAAGATGTTTTACTTCAGAAAATTCACTATACTCCTGACTACTGGTAGGAAGTAGATTTCCTGAGGATTAAGCTGCATAGCACATAACACAGTCAAAGTCAAAGGCCATCGGAAACTCATCTAGTTCACCAGGAAAAGAAAAATGCAAAAATACCAGAAGAGAAAAATTAAATATGTATTTTAAAAACTGACTTTAAAAACAGAATATTTTTCATTTTGACGTACTTTGGAAGAAGTAAACACTCCTTGAGGTGTAGTTTAAGTAAAAATGGGATAAGGCCTGGCACATTTCCTGAGACTGGTGCTCCATGCATTTTTTAATTCCTGAGGAAAGTCTCTGTAGAGAAGGTGCAAATCCACACAAGTGGTATAGTTTAGCAAAAACGAAGTATGATTAATATAAATGTTGCAATTAGAACATAGAAATCCCCTTGTGTATATATATGATCTAGCATATAGGTTAGGTGGAACAGGGAAGCATGGGATGTAGAAGTTATCATTCCAGCTGACAATCTTGATGGACTGGGCATAAAGCGGTTCTTCCAGTGGTATTTGACTGAATCTGAGGGATTCCCCCTCATTTTGTATTCCCAAATTTCTCCATCTTTGGAGGGTGTTTATTTATTTATATTCACCCCTATGTGACTAGAGCTTCTTTGCCCTAAAGCATTTCTAGACTTGGGATACCCAGAAACTAGGGAAGATTATAATGTGTCCCTAGAGTACAGTTTGGGAAACATTGCTCTTGACAACTAAAACCATAAACAAAAATATACGTATAATTTTTAAAAAAGCATTCGGTGCCCCATAAACTTGAATCACCAGCTGGAATAACTTGATTCATTGCATTAGTGGGTAAAATGCCTCTTGGTATTTAAAATCCTGGATTAGCTAAATAGCCAAATTATAAACTTGTCCACACTGGGAACAGAGTTTTGTCAGTTAGTCCTTAGCTAGTTTCTAGCTCAGTTTCTTAGGGTAGATTTTTAGGACAATTTATTTGGGGGCAGTGAATGCAAATTACAATAGCAGTATGATTTTAAAAAATGTTTTTAGTAATACCTTCTAAACCTCTGAAAGTAGTACCCTACAGGCAAACTGACCTAGAACAATTTGATTTCTAGGGCTGAAATGGAGGTGGAAATAGGATCACAGAATCTACAAGTTAGAAAGAACCTTAAAAGTCATCTAGCTCAACCTGTATTGAAACGTTATCCTTTCTATAGCATTTCTGACAAATGATTATCCAGTGGTTGCTCGAAGACTTCCACTGATAGGAAATTCACCACCTCTAAGCCTATCCATTTCATATCTGGATAGCTCTAATAGGTTTTAAAAATATCTTTTCATTGATATATTCTGCTCTTTGCATCATCTAAATTTCTCATTGTAGTTATCCCTCTGCCCTTTCCCACTGCCATCCTTTATGTTGAAGAATGTTTGAAAAAGAGAAAAAATATTTTTAAAACCTTTTAATATATTGAAAAAGTCTTAAAATACAGGCAATATTCCATATCCATGGACCTATACCATTGCAAAGGAGTGGGATGAAAGTATCTTCCAATATGTCTTTGTAATTTTGTAACATTCACTTGATTGTTTTGAAGTGGCTTTTTGTTCTTATATGGTTTGTGTTGTTTTCTTTACTTACTTCATTCACTGCACAAGATCAAATAAATCTATGCTTCTTTGTATCCATTATAGTTGTCATTTCTTATAGTAAAGCAATATTTCATTACATTCATATACTGGACCCATAAATAGCCTCTGAATTACAGACAGAGTGAGACAGAGAGGGCCAATCTTTTCTTTAAAAAGAAAAAAAGTGTTGCTATAAATATTTTGATATATCACTAGTCTTTCTTTTATCAATGGTCTACTTGGGAATATGACTGGCTATATGAGTAATCTCTGGATAAACAGGTATGAACATTTTCGCTATTTTATTATTTTGCATAACAGCTTCATCAACAATGCATCTCAAATTGCTAACCAAAATGTGTCCCTCTGTAATTTCTAGCAGTTATTTTTGGAACCAAGTAAAAAACTTTTTTCATATACAGCCTTTCAAGAACTTGAAGAAAATAATCACATCTTGTCCCCCTCCCCAAATCTTATTTTTTTCTCTAGATTAATATCCTGGTTTTATCAATTCATCCTCATATAGAATAGCTTCAGGTCCCTTATGGCCCAACCTCCTCTACAGATATTCCAACTTATCGATTCCACTTCTAAACTAAGACACTCAGCATTAAATATATTCCAGATACAGTCTGAACAGAACAGAGTACTATTAGACTACTGTCTCCTTTGCTTTGAACTTGAAAGTATAAATCAAAACCTCATCCAGAAGTAGACTTTCTATGACAAATGGAATTTCTCCTAGAATCATTCTAGGTTTTGAGAATCATGCTAAGGAATTTCCATAAAGGAGTGCTAGGAAGACTACGCAATGTCTTAAGTGAGTACTAAGTAGTCTGTCATTATGCTTAGATACTATGAGAGCAAAAGGAAGGCCAAGAGACATTAATTTGTCAAACAAAAATGTCAAATGAAAGTATTCGAAATTATAAAGACACAGAAGTCTCAGAGAGAAGACATTATCACACCCAAATTTGCCCTGTACTATGATTATGTTTGTACCTTCCCACTCACTTAATTCCTACTTAGTTCCTTTCCCATTTTACTCTCTACTCACATTTATTCCCTTCATCCAATGCTGAGAACCATTTAATTTTTCTTAATCTGGGGGACCATTTCAGCCAGTTGTGTGTGTCTTTTACTCTTAATATCAAAGGCCACCAAAGAAGCACCAATTAAGATAGTAAAAGCATCATGGTCAACTAGCAAAGGGAAGATGGTGGCAGAGGTACTACTGTCTAGGTAGCGAGGCTTCTTGAAGTGACATGAATCTTTGTGGCATAAGAGATTACAAAAGTATCAGGAGTGATTGCGCTTTTAAGAAAGGACAGAACAGATGTATGAGCGGTGAGGCAATAAAAGCAAACCAAACAACTTCCTAACCAATTCTGAGTTGGAACTGAGGCTATGACAGGAGCTCTGACTAATAATTGGGGCCAAATTAGGTCAGAAACAAAAGAAGTTAGTGAGGGCTAAGGAAATAGTTGTTATAATTCCTTGAGGATGCTTTTAGAGTTATTTCTAGGAGTCAGTCAACTAGCATTTATTAAAGTGCCTACTATGTGCCAGTCACTGTATCAAGGACTAGGGACACAAAGAAAGGCAAAAAGACAGATCCAACTCTCAAGGATTTAACCATTTAATAGAGGAAACAACATGCAATATGTAGAGAAATTGAAGGTAATAAACAGAGGGAAGGTATTTGTGTTAAGGTGGATAAGGAAAGATTTCTTGCATAACATCCAAACCAATTAGATAAATATTTATGAAGTGCCAACTATGTCAGGAACTATGTTAAGGACCAGAGATACAATTAATAAAAAGAAAGACACAAGGAACACCAGAGAGCTAAAAGTGCACACAACAGACAAAAGGCTGAAGGAAAGTAGGGGGGGAGGTATAAGAAGGAAGGGGAGTCAATCAGAGGACACCTGCTGGGTGAATGGGGGAAGGGGACTGGGACAGGGACACTTTACTGTATGGAATCAAAAACATGCAGAGCAGCAGAAACACACTGGAATGTGCTGAGAGTCCTTGTTTTGTCCTCTCTAAAGGAAGGCAATGGGAGGAGGTGGTGTCAATCAAGGCTTGAGTTAGTAGCATGATGGTCAGCGTGGGAGAAAGTTGGGATACTTTGAAATCTAGATTCCCAAGAAAATTAAGATTGTAGGAGAAGGAATCAGAAGTGAACAATAAAGTAAAGGGGAAGAGGGGACTGAAAATACCAAAGATATCTTGAACAGATGCAGATGAATCACAGGAAAATCAGTAACAACAGAAGGAAATATGGCCTCCAGATCTAGTAAATTAGTTCAGAGGCATCTATAAACAAATACTTCAAAATGGAAGGAAATGACCTGTGGAATTTGAGGAGCAAATACTGCTCCTGAATGGTTTAAAAGAGAAATGAGAATTATGAGAGCAGAATTTATGTCCTGCACAGCAAAAATAATGATTAATGAGAAAAAAACTTCAATCTATAATAGCAAGCCTCACCAAAGAAACAAAAGAGAAAACAAGAGACTTGGAATGCAAATATAAAGAAGAAAAGAAACAAAAAATAATAACACTAAAAGAAAATATGTCCATTCTACAAGCAACACATACTATTTCAAAGAGAGGATAGTTTGACCATTAGAACACAATAAAACAAAAACAAAAACAAAAAAACTTTAACACAATAATGAAATAAATAATAGAGAAGAGCTGCCTAGAACTTAACATAGAAAAATAAAATTCCAAATGAAAGAATTCACAGATCACTTTCAGAAAAAACCCAAGGCTTTTAAAAACTCCAAGACACATAGTAAGACATACAGGGTCACAGTGAATTTAACAATTCAATTCAGAAATAAGTTCTACAAGCCATTCAAAGAAAGATCTTCAAATCAAAAGAATATTCAAATAATTTAACACTATTCTAAATACATTAGAAACAAGAAGAGAGAATGGAATAATGTGTTCTAAAGAGCACTGTAGGGGGTAGCTGGGTGGCTCAGTGGATTGGGAGCCAGGCCTAGAGACCAGAGGTCCTAGGTTCAAATCTGGTCTCAGAAACTTCTCAGCTGTGTGACCCTAGGCAAGTCACTTGACCCTCATTGCCTTACCTTTACTTTACCACTCTTCTGCCTTGGAACCAATACACAGTATTGATTCCAAGATGGAAGGTAAGGGTTTAAAAAAATAAATAAAACAGAATAAAAAATAAAGAGCACTGGAGCTCTGGATGCAGTCCAGAGTTAGTCACGTTGTACAAATGTAAGCTTAACCATACAGAACAAAATTAGCCTCTCTCTCTTGCCTTTTGAAAAACTATTTCTAGATCTCTTTTCATTTAAAGCAGAAAGAAGCTAAGAAATCTCACTGATAGTTGAATTGGTTCTTTTGAGGTGCTCTTTGTACTTTTTTTTTCTGGCAATTCCAGATTTTAGCTATGATATTTCTAAGACTCTTCCTTTTGAGTTCATTTCAGGTGAACATTTGGTAGATTCTTATTATTCTTTGGTTCTAATGGATTTGGGAAAGTTTCTTGAAATATAGAACCCATGCTTTTTCTCCCCTTAATCATAGTTTTCAGAGAACTTAGTGATTCTTGAATTAATTCACCTATTCAATAATCTTGAATTATCTTTTCTTGATTTGTTTTTCAGGGTTAATTGATTTTTAAACATCTAATATCTTCTATTTCTTGCTGTCTCGTGGAGACTGATTTCTTTTCAGTCTATTCTAGGAATTCTATTTCTTGGGTAAGGCACACCATTTTCTCTTCTGGTTAGAGTTTCCTTAAGAAGGTTTATTAGAAGGTTTATTTCATTTTTTTTATCTCCTCTTTAATTTCTCCTAGATAGCCATGGAAAATCCCTTTTGAGTTTCCAAGATCCCCATTCTGGGACCTTCTAATCATCTGGAAGCATTTGATCACCTAGTGTTTGCTTGTTTTTGTTTGTTTGTTTGTTTGTTCTCAGAAAAAAACTGCTCTTCTCTTGTTGCTTTTGGACACAAAGCTTTGCAGGTTAAATGGGTCCTTGGTTCAAGTTACTCTAACTGTACTGCAGCTCACCTTTTCTGAAGGGCCACTATCCTACTGCCTTTTTATCTGATTTTTTTTTTTCATTTCTGGAGTGGAAGAAATACACATACTGTAGTTTTCTTGATTATTTGGTCAGATGCAAACTTTAGGGTTTCACTGATTCATGAGAGTTGGGTGGCCTGGCTCAAGTGACCACTTTGGCATCAAGTCCTACCAACAATCTCTTAATGGTCAAATCTAACAGTCTTTCCTCAGGTCTCATCCTTCTTGACCTCACTGCTGCATATGACATTGTTAATCATCTTTCTCTGGGATAGTATCTCCTTTCCTACTGTTCTCTTTAGTTGCTCCTATCTCGATGATCACCACTTCTCTGGCTCCTTTGTTGGATAAGCTTTTATCTGTCCCCTGCTCATTCAATGTGGGTAAACCCCAAAGCTCTGCCCTGGCCCTCTTATCTCTATCCTCCTTTTCTTGGTGACTTCAGAGCTCAATGATCATCACTGTATAGATGAGTCATAGATTGATACATGCTGCCTTGACCCTCTTCTGACCTCCAGTCTCCACCTCCGGCCCCTATCCACAAATGGCAACCCAACATGTCCACAAAATTACTCATTTTTTTTTCCACAAACTAACCCTCCTTCAAACATCACTATCACTATCTAGTGCACCACTATCTTTCTAATTACCCAAGTCTGTAACCTCAGTGTGATCCCTGACTTTTGCACCTGCTCTCACCTCCCATATCCAATCCACAGATAAATCTTTTCATTTCTGTCTTCAAACCTTCTCTTATTATGTTTGCCTCTCTAACCACATCATCCTAGTACAGGGCCTTCAATGTCTGGACAATGGCAACAGCCTTCTAATGGGTCTGCCTCAAGTCTCCCTCCTCTTGTATCCATTTCTTTGATTTACCTATTCTCCAAGTCAAGAATTCTCTCTATACTCACATCTCCACCTCACAGAATCTTTAACACCACCATCTTCAGGAGCCACTCAGCTGCTAGTAACTTCTAAGGTTACTTTTCCTCTCCTCTTTAAGTATCTTGAACATACTTATGTATGTACATGTTGTCTCCTCCATCAAAATGTCAGACCCCGAGTGAAGGCAATGCTTTTATGTTTTCTTTGTATTTCTAGTGTTCGGTATTCTGCCTCCGACATATTATATGATTAATAAATATTTGCTGATTCATTCCAAGGTTTTGGTCTTTTTAAATACAGCCAGATATAATTTAAATAAAAATGACTACCCATTGATCTGGCCACTCTATGACCATTTAAAGTTATTATTATTACTTTTTGCCTTTTATTCCAACTCCAAGTTCTGCCTATCATCTAACCTCTCCTTTTATCCCCCAAACTTCAACTCCCATCAAATTAAGTATAAATTATATTATCACCAGTCTTATTAAGACATATCTCAGTCAGATCAACAATTAAATGACACTGACAGGACAGGAAAGTTGAAATGTATGCTCAGCTCTGTTACTGTGCTACACTTGGTTAAACAACTGAGCTGCCATGGACAGTTTCTAGTGAACTGTCAGATGCCCCCTAACTAAAATGTGCAATCTTTAACCCATTTTCATATCCACCTTTTAGGTCCTGCTAAAATAGTACCTCTTCCCTGTCTACTCAGGAGTTCTTTCTTTCTCCTATGACCTACACACTGTCTGCACAATATATTTGGCAACTATTATATTTATGATTATATATATATACGCTGTATCTCTCCATCTACCCATAGATAGATAGCTACTGACTGTATTTTCATGTGTATACCTTCTATCTCCACATGGACTATAAACTCTTACTAGGCAAGGGCTTTTTAATTTACTTGTTTGTTTTGACCTGCATACCTCCCAAGCAATATGTTTTACACATTGTAAACATGTAGAAAATTACTTTAAAATGATATATTATGGATTACATGTAAAAGTGCATTTTACATATAGTTTAAGGATTTCTAAAGGGAAATAATGGAATCTGGAGATTTTCTTTGAGCTCCAGTTGAATCTCTAATACCTATACTATTCAAATAAAAAATAAACAAATACCAACTTTTAGGTAATGGACATGAAAAAAGTTAGTAGCCTGACAATGTAAGTGGGATAGAATTCCATATTTCAAAACTTCTCTTTCTATGTCTTATAGTTTTTTGGAAGTTTATTCACTTCAAGAGAACACATATCTATCTACTGGAAAACAGGAAGCCTAGTTCCAACTTCTTCATCTGAAAAAATGGAAAAGAGCACAAAGTAAGAATCAAGGAGAAAGTGTGAAATTTAGATTACTCCACTCTACTTAGATCTTACTTTATGGAGAAGATGAAATTGTAATCTCCTGATTGAACAATGAAGGTACTTAGTAGTTCTTACTTTATAGTGAAGTTAGAACTTTAAGCTAAGTCTATTTTAAGATTTTAATACAAAAAGGTGTTAAGTGACTATAAAGGGTAAATTAATCACAAAAAGGTTAAATAACTAACGAAAGGTGAACTTTTGTTAGTGTTAAGAAAAAGTGTTAAGTAACTCAAAAGATATAATCTAATCAAAGAAGATGAGAACTAAAGAATGGGCAGTACTGGAGACAAAGCCTCTGATTTGATTGGTAGATGTGAAAATTTAGAGGAGGGGACACAAGAGTAAAAGGTCTATATATTTGGCTCACTTCCTCTCTCCAGTACCTTTGGCAGCAAGAGGTGGCTGGTGGTAGCGTGCTGGGCCTTTCGGCATCTTGGCATGGATACAGCTAATTGTCCAGTTCGGTGGTGAATTTCTGGCTGAGTTTTTCCTCCTTTACTTTCCAAACTTTATCCTCTTAGAAGCCTCTAATCTCCAACAGAGACCTAGCGACGGAGATCTTGAACTCTCCCTGGCACACTCTTCCCTCTTTCTCCTTAAATCTTTCCCTCTATATTAATTAAAATTACCATAAATTTCCAGACTGACATGGGTATTTTATTTGGGATTTTTCCCTGGTGACCAATTAATTTAGATTTTAAGTCACAACCCTAAAATTATCTCTACAATAGTATCAAAGTACTCAACTGGAAGTCCTGCATTGCCTCATAAACAGTAATGTAAAGATCTCAAACAGTGGAAATCACACCAACTCGATAAAGATCATTCCCTCTTAACACTACAGTCCAGCTGTTAAACAGATGCCCCTGGAAATGAAGGCCATTACTTCAAGATTCCAAGCCCTTATTTCACTACTTAACATTTTCCTTATGTAAACTATCAGAGCTATGTGAAGGGAATCATCTCCAAACTACAGTTAACCTTTGAATTGGGGATTCACACAAGTCTAAGTGATGATGTATGTAACTGATTAATAGCTAAGTACTGGGAAGAGACAAGCTTGTCTGTGCTCCACACTGAAACTTAACCGGGGCAGATGAAGTTAGATAAAAGAGCTTTCAGATTAGTTTTCAATGTAAATAAAATAATCTGAAAAAGACGGTGCACCTTAGCAAGTGTACACTTTCCAAATGAAAAAAATCTTCCTCTTTTTATGAAGATACTATTATTGCCTTTCTCTTTTTCTCCCTGCTAGTATTGTTAGCTTTTTTGCTCTTAAAACATAGTCCTCAATATCCATACATACAAAAATATTTTTAGCAACAGTTCTTTTTATAGTGGCCAAGAACTAGAAACTAAGGGAGTATACATCACTGGGAAAATGCTTAAGCAAATTATGATATATGAGTGTAATGGAATATATTATTGTATCATAATAATGAAATATGTTAACAGTATAATAACATAATAAAAATAAAGTTTGAAAGAAAAATGGGAAGACCTGTAGGAAGTAAACAGAACCAAGAGAACAATTTATAGCAAGACTATAAAGACAAACAACTTTGAAAAACTTAGTAACTCTATCAATGGGATGATCAACCATGATTCCAGAGGAACAATCAGATGAAAAATGTTACCTATCTCCTGAAAGAAAGATTATAAACTGAAGATGCAGAATGGAATACACATTTTTAGTCATTTAGTTTATATTAAAAACAAATATGGAAATTTGTTCTGCTTGATGATATATATTTGTTATAAGATTTTTTCCCAATGGGACAAGGAAAAAAAAAAGCTTTTAAACTTGAAAAATAAATTTTATCATTTTAAAGACTCTAAGTTAATTATACTGATTATTCTGCATAAGAAGTTATATTCTGAAACCTGGTAATAGACATATTTTATAAAACCACCAAATAATTTATAAGCTATGAAATTCACATATGGTTAATGAATATTATTTTAACTTCAGGGTTTTATATGTACCAACAGTAAATACAACAAATGTGCAAAAAGAGATCCTGAAATGGTTGATTATATTAAGTATTAGGCTAAATATAGGGAAAAGAAAGCTAAAGATCACTGGGCATGTGGGCAACAAATCAGCAGGTCCCCTCTTAAGTAGTAAATTGTATATTCAGGAGGAATCAAGAGAAATTTGAATGTGAGCCCAGGAAGTGAATACTGTGTAAATGGGGAAGTAATTCCAGAACCACACCATATTTCTTTGATTTTCCCTCCTTCTTCCCCCCACAGTAATTCATCAAATAGGCAACGTTTCCTGAAGTACGAAATATGTCTACAGTGGCCTAGAATTTCTCTGTGAGTTGCCAGCTTTCCCTACCTTTGATATAATGCAACAGTACAAGTCAAACCAACTTTAACTACTCAGGCAACATTTTAAAACCGTATTTCAAAAGCACATAAATGTAGCACTCCCAGGAGCACTCCACCAGAGAGTGGTTACAACTTGAAGACTCTAGAATAACTCTGGCTTCATGAGCCATCAGGGTGTGCTTCCTCTTAAGAGTCAACTGGAGAACACAACCCTTAGCAAAGGCAGTCAGGAGAGGAGCAACAAAACATTCTATAAACCTAGGGTTCAGTCCCCCACAAAAACATACAGAGCTTCTGAAAAGGGTTGGAATGGGCAAAATCATGTACTGCATTCTCTCAGCACCTCTCTGTCTCTGTCTCTGTCTCTGTCTCTCTGTCTCTGTCTCTGTCTCTCTCTCTCCTCTCACTCCTGACCATGCTTCAGAACTGCTGCCAGTCCCACGTAAATGCCTCCCTCTCTCTGTGTCTTTGGGGAGGGTACAGCTCTGCTCTGATGGAAGCTGTGATTCTTCTCAAAGGTAGCTGTTCACAGTGCTAGCAACTGGATCTTTTAATAAGTGCCTTCAAAGGGGTTCCCAATTTTCTGCTTTTCCAACAGCCAGGCTTCTCTGAATTGCAGCAGTCTATGTACTTTGTAAAGGGGTCAGAGAATTTACCATCTGGCTAACATATGAACACCTCATTATCTCTGTTACCTGCTCCACTTGGTGACTATATCAGTGAGCAACAACATTGCTCCCTTAAACAGAGAATCTAAATGAAAAACCCATTGAAGAGTCTAACCAATAAACCAGAAGTGCAATGCAGATGGCCACAATATTAGGGATTCTTGATACTTGGTGCCCTTTGTCCTTTTCTGTACCTTCATCTCTGCCTCCAGGCCCACAGGATTATTTCTTACTAACTTGTCATCCCACTATCACCTTTCCCACCTGTCCCCTCCTGAGGCAGAACCACATGCTCACATTTTAAAGGCCATTTCCATCCCCTCTCAACTTAGTCTGTGTTTTTGCTGGGGACCTGGAAAACTAACTCACACTAATGTGATAATGACTAATGATTAATTGATTAACATTACAGCATTTGCTTCATATGGTGTAAAACAATATATACATGACTAGAAAATCAAAGAAAACTTAACAGATAAGACAGCCTGAGTTCAGTTAGACTGGGTTGGTTTCTGCCATGTCTGAGCCTTTGCACTAACATCCATTCCAAATCTTGCCTGTTCTTTCTGTCTGGAATGTGCTTCTCTTCATCACTACCTCTTAAAATCCCTAGCTTCCTTCAAGGTTCAATTCAACTACTATCTATTACAATAAGAATTTTCTGGATCCCTGTAGTTATTAGTTATCCCTCTGATTTTTAATGCTACAAGCCAACAAAATGACTGTTTTTATAGGAATGAAAATCAAAATAAGATAAAGTTAAAAATCATTTTACAGGGTGTACCAAAAGTCTCAGTGCAATTTTAAGCTTTAATAATGTTAACAGATTTTTAGGATACTTTATATAGTAGTTTTACAACACAATTATCAGGAAAAACAAAATACTGTAGTAAGTCTACAGACTAACCAATAGTGTACTCATATCTGGGAGAATAAAGAGCTGACTATTAGCTATCTAAATCAATTAGACCAAAAATATGACCAAAATCAATTATGACCAAAATACTGTCAAATTTATGGTGTAAGTAGAACATTCTATGGTAATATTGAAGGGCTACTTTAAAGCCATTAAAGACAGAGTGACTGGAAGCAGAAATTACTACCAATGTATAATAACTAAAAATCTATTTTATGTTGAATACTGATGACAGTGAGCAGCAACCAGACAACACAGGGCTGTGCTCTGGAGATTATTTTGCTTAGGCTATTAGAGATCATACTGCTCAACACAGCAATGTCACTGAGATGGTAGAGGATTAGTCTGCCCCCAAACATAAGCTAATAAATGGATTTACTATTTATTCTAATTAGAAAAAACAAAAGTGCACTTAAAAGTTGTCTCTATAGTATGTAGTTCAACAAAACCGTATTTAGAAATGAATAAAAATGGACAAATAGACCAAATACTCTATTGTCTGGTATGGCTTTAAAAAAAAAACAAAACAGTGTTTGCTCAAGATGATATTCCATTGAAAAGAAATGGTCCAAGAGTGTGAGAAGATAAATCAGCCTAAGAGTCTGACAAAAAGAGTTGGAAAATGTCATTTTTATTAAAAAAAAAGCTAGTTATCTTAGAAACTAATAATTTCATATGTTAAACATTTTATGTATCTAAGACTTTATTATATTCTGGCATTAATTCAGAGGGACTCACCACTTCTAGAAACTTGTCAACCACTTAGGGTTTTTGAAATCCATAAGCAGATGATAAAGACTTTTAGCACATATCAAATACATGTATACAGTAATGATATTATAATAGCATTGCATACTCATTCATTTGTGGATTTATAATGTGTTTGTTTTATTAGTGGGAATAGAAGAGCCAAAACCATCCAAATATTTTATTATCTTTTCCTAACTGAGCCAAGTAACTCCTCCCAAAACTATTTTACCAAAGCTTGATTTTCTCACCATAATTAGAGAACATCTGTTTTGGATTTAATTCTATAAAATACAACCAACTCAAGTTTACAGCCAGGAATAACAATTGCAGGGTCATTAATTGAATTCCAATTTCAATTTCCATGGTCAAAGCTATTTGTTTCAATGAAACACTTTTGCCTTAAGACTGTGATTTCAACAAACATTCATTAAGTACCTACAATCCTCATAGTACTATAATCATCAGGATGTAGAGTATGATTGAATTTTACATAATGTACTTTGTAATATGGGCTACTATTTACTGAATAGTTTCATATACTGACAATTACAATCAAGCCATAAAGTTTCATTTAAATTAAAATACAATTGTTCATAATGATGTGCAAATAGAATTCTAATTTATGAATTTGTTCCTTGTTTTTTTCCAGCTATGAATATTAAGTTACTTACTCTTTAGACATAACATGGAAGACAGCGTGATTTTCATTCATTTTCCCCAAGCCCCTAGGCCTATGCTGTCATGCACCAGAATTCAGAGCTGGAGAGGAGTGGAGCTTGGATCACACCCCTCCCCCTCTCTACTTGTGCCAGAGCACACTCCTCCCTCCTTAAGTTGGAGGGTGGGGGGAGAAAATGGCACTCAGTCTCCAAAAGGTTCACCATCACTGCCCTAGACCTTCCAAAGTCAGGCTGAAAAAGTTCCCTTTATAATTTACTCCCAGGGCTCAGGACATCTATGTGGGCGGGATACATTTGTCTTTTGTTAAAGGCAGGGTAGAAATCTGCTTTCTTTATCTTGAAACAAGAACACCCCTTCTTAAATCATTTGAAAGCAGGCTGGGTCAGCAAAGTTTTCTAAACTGGGTGAAGATACACCTCTCTGCCATGGAGTCATGGGGGAGCAGCTCAGCTCTATAAATCCACCTCCTTTTTCAAAATATCCACCAATTAGGGCTGCTAGGGGAGGTCCAAGGGGCTGTCAGGCCAATCTTTTGTTAATAGATCAGATACCCCTATTAATAAATAATGTTGGGGGAGGGAAAAACAGTATGATTTGAAGTAAAAATCTCAAAGTATATCATCCTGTTTACTTTTTGCTTAAGATATTAACCAACCCAGTTGTGAATTGATCCAACCATTCTGGAGGGCAATTTGGAACTATGCCCAAAGGGCGACAAAAGAATATCTACCCTTTGACCCAGCCATAGCACTGCTGGGTCTGTACCCCAAAGAGATAATGGACACAAAGACTTGTACAAAAATATTCATAGCTGCGCTCTTTGTGGTGGCCCAAAACTGGAAAACGAGGGGATGCCCATCAATTGGGGAATGGCTGAGCAAATTGTGGTATATGTTGGTGATGGAATACTATTGTGCTAAAAGGAATAATTAAGTGGAGAAGTTCCATGGAGACTGGAACAACCTCCAGGAAGTGATGCAGAGCGAGAGGAGCAGAACCAGGAGAACATTGTACACAGAGACTAATACACTGTGGAATAATCGAACGTAATGGACTTCTCCATTGGTGGTGGTGTAATGTCCCTGAACAACTTGCAGGGATCCAGGAGAAAAAAACACCATTCATAAGCAAAGGATAAACTATGGGAGTGGAAACACCGAGAAAAAGCAACTGCCTGAATACAGAGGTTAACATGACAGAGGATAGACTCTAAATGAACACTCTAATGCAAATACTATCAACAAAGCAATGGGTTCAAATCAAGAAAACATCTAATGCCCAGTGGACTTAGGCGTCGGCTATGGGGGGTGGGGGGGAGGAAAAGAAAATGATCTATGTCTTTAACGAATAATGCTTGGAAATGATCAAATAAAATATATTAAAAAAAAAAAAGATATTAACCAACCCACTTATGAAGTACAGAACATCAAGATGGTTACAGTTCTAAGCTAGCTTTTCTTGTGTCAATCTAGATCTTATCTCCAGACAAAGTTACTCTTTTAAAAGATTACAACCCACATTATTCACTCCAATCCTGTTTTGAATGTCTCTAATTATTTTAGCAAACCAAAGAAATTCTTAGATAAGCAATAGGTATTGAAAACATTAATGCTTCAGCAAGCCCTTATCTTAACAAGGAAATAGGAATTGTGGGAAAACCACTGTAGAAAGAACCTGGCTCCAGAGTCAAAGAATGGGGTTCAAATCCTTTCTCTGAGGCCTGTGACCTGTGAAACACTGGGTCAGTCAGTCACATAACCTCCAACTGTTAAATGAGGGGTGTAGATCGAAGGCCTCTCATTCCTTCCAGCTGCAGATCTGGGATTCTGGGCCTAATAATTAATTTTAACATGTAATGAATGCCAAGCTCAATGTTCTCAACAATGTTTATGAGCCTTTATGGAGGAAACCACAAGCCCCGTCTCTCCTCCACTGGATCTGTCCCTTCCTCTCTTGGAGGTCCCTCACAGAAGCCCTGGCTCAGTCTGCTTCAGAACCTGTTTGTGCTAAAGGTAGAAAAGGAAAGCTCAGTTGGGTTTCTCAGTCCCTGCATCCAGGAGGTACTTAGCAAATGTTTGCTGACCTGAGGCTGAGAGATCATGACTGCTTTGCATAAAATACCTTTTACAAATTATAACAAAGTTCATCTGGAAGAACAAAAGATCAAGAATATCAAGGGAAATGATGAAAAAAAAATGAAGCATGGGGGCCTAGTAGTACCAGATCTTAAACTGTATTATAAAGCAGTGGTCATCAAAACAATATTGTACTGGTTAAGAGACAGAAGGGTGGATCAAATGGAACAGACTTTGGGTAAGTGACCTCAGCAAGATAGTCTATGATAAATCCAAAGATCCCAGCTTTTGGGATGAGAACTCATTATTTGACAAAAACTGCTGGGAAATTGGAAAACATCAAGGTACAAATTAGGTTTACATCAACAACTTACACCCTATACCAAGATAAATTCAAAATGGGTAAATGACTTAAATATAAAAAGTGAAATCATAAGTTAGATGACCATAGAATAGTATACCTGTCAGATCTGTGGGAAAGGTAAGAATTTAAGACCAAGCAAGAGATAGAAAACATTACAAAATGTAAAATGAATGGCTTTGATTATATCAAACTAAAAAGGGTTTGTACAAATAAAATATCTTTTATTCAAAAAATGCTGGCCCTCTGATTCATGATCAAAGTTTCCTCAATAATCCTAGAGATCCAGGAGAAGCCCTCTGTTATCTAACTCTACCACATGGAAAAATGTCGAAGTAAAATGATTTTCATAAAGACAGAGAATCACAGATTAAACAAGCCTGGGGAGAACAAGGGTGGTATCCTGGGAAGTGATGCTTAGAGCTTCTCTCCACAGGTGCCTCCTGAGAGTTTAGAAAACGTCTGAGACAGGGACACCTAGAGTCCCAGGGAGCCTTGGGCCAAGCCTGCCAGAGCTGAAGCCCTCTGCCCAGGCAGGAGGCCACTCTGAGGGAAGTGATTCAGCACACAGGGAGAGACTGGACAACAGGGTAAAAAGATGTCTCCAATGCCTCTGGGGAAATGCTGGGTCTAGACTGAGACACCATCACTAAGACCAGATCTCTGGAAAACTATCACCCCCATCCCCTATCCCCTGGCCTCAGGTCCTGGCTATTAGCCAAAGAAGGCAGCAGCAGTGGGAGGGGAACAAAGCAGGGTCTCCCTCCCTACCTCTCCAGGGGAATAACCAGGACCTGACCAAACTGGATCCTATAATTCTGCCACCAAGCTGACACAGCTTTAGAGGGGATGGACAGGGTGAAGAGAAAAGCAATCTTACTCTCGTTCAGAAAACCCAGACCAAGACCTTCCCCTTTGCCCAGAAATGGCAAATCACCCCCATGTCTCAACCAAGAGATATCACAGGAGGGGCGCATCAGGGGTGGTCTGAGAGTGCTGCTGTGACATCTTCATGAGCTTAAGAATGGAAGAGGAGAGGAAGAAGGTTGCCATTGGGGAAAGGAGGGAGGGAAAGGGTAGAGAAAACCCCTAATCAGGGAGCACAAGAAGATAGCTAGAAAGCCAGGAGTGGGGAAAACTGACACCTGAACCTCCCTCTGACCTGAATTGGTCAAAGTTCTCACACAGACACACTGACATACTCAGAGCCAATTAGAGAAATATATTTCACTCAACAGGGAAATAGAAGAGAAAGGGGAGACTAGTAGTTAGAAGGTCAGTATCTTAGAGCAGTGATAGTGAACTTTCGAGACTGAATGCTGTAAAAAATAGACTCGAATCCAGGACTGCAATCCCCAGAAGCCCTTGCTCCACTTCCCCAAAATGCTTTGTAATCTCACTGAATTCTCACATATTTAACCTGATTGGAAAGGCCCTTTTTTTTGCTCTCTTTTCTTCCCTGTTTTCCGCTTGCAAGCAGATGTGGCTCTTTTCATAATGTAGGTGAGGTTGTGTCTAGGCCTCTCTCTGGCCTAGTCACATGCTTTCTTATCCTGTATTTTCTTTAATCCTTAATCTTTAATAAACCTCATAAAAATATAATACTCCTTGCAGAGAGAAAGTAATTTCTACCTGCCTCAGTTTCCTAAATTTTAATCTTTACAATGCTCAGCCTGCACCCTAAGGTTGCATGGGAGCTGTCCTCTTACCCAGACAGGGAGAAAAGAAGAGCTCCCATTGGCTGCTGGGCAGAGGAGCAGGGTATGGGAGAAATATCCTCAGGCATGGTGGAGATGGAGAGGGGAGCAGCCCCCTCCGGCACAAGTGCCATAGATTCGCCAACATGGGCTTAGGGGATGAGTTCTAAATAAAACAAATTTACAAGGACATACAAGAATATACAATAAGAATACAATAAAAACAAGAATATATAAAAACATTTATAGGGTTTTTTTGAAGTGACAAAAATAGTGTGAATTTTAGATTTACTCCACCCTGCTTAGTCTAGCAATCAGGAATGTATGCATCCCTACTTAAGGATTAAGTGTTGAGGAAGATGGCCTATGACAGACATGTGCTAGCAAATGACAAATAAGAAGCAACTGACAGACCCGCTGGGCTGTCCTAAGTCAAGCTTACACTACCATTGGTACATGCAAGACACAGGAAGTGATGTTAAAAAAAGTCTATATATTCACGTCACTTCCTCTTACCTGGATCTTTTTCACGGAGACGTGGCTCTGGCTCTCTCTGGTGGAGACATGGCTCTCACTCTGACAGGTGACTGGGAGAAGCTCAATAATGTGGGTTAGGTGAGGCGTCTTCCCTGAGCTCTCTAGGAGTTTAGACTGATTCCTTTTTTTCTTTACCTTTCCTAAAAGTGCTATCCTCCTAGGAGACCTCTCATCTCAGAGGAGACCTCGTAACTGAGTTCTCTGAACTTCCCTTTCTTAGGCTGATGGGAGAAATCTTATACCCTTTTCCCTCTCTCTTCTTAATTCCTTCCCTCTATATTAATTAAAACCACCATAAAATTCCCAAACTGACTTGAGTATTTTTATTGGGATTGAATTAAATCCCTGGTAGCCATTAGTTACCCTAAAAAAGAACTACATATCCCAAGAGCCCACTGACTTCCTGTCATTACATACTTCCTGTAGACAGAGGATAAAGGGTGTGGGCTTTAGAGACTCCCTCTCTCTTTCAGCTGCTGCCTTTTTCTTTTACTACTTTTTGCCCAGTTGCTTGTTCTCCCTGCTGGCTGGGCTATTTTTATCAGGAGGACTCTTTGCAAAGAAGAAATAAACAGTTTCTCTACTCCAACTGCTTGAGTCCTTTGTTCCTCATTCCTCCTTCATTCCTCCTTGCTGCTGACTCTGGCATTGCTGATACTGCATCCTCCTGATTTCTGGACCCAGATCACTCACCCAGCCCTGGCCCCGGCCCCGGCCCCAGCTCCAGGCCTCCAGAAATCCTCCTCCGGATCTCCAGTTGAGACCCTAAATCATACATTTGTTCTCTTTTCCTCTTATCCTCAAATTATTGCAATTTCAAATTTGGTATGTTTATGAGACCCACTAGAGAGACTAGTCTTCCACGGGTCTTGGGGGGGGGGGAGGGATATATGGTTGAAAATCTGTTACCCTAAAAAAAGAACTACATATCCCAAGAGCCCACTGATTTCCTGTCATTATATACTTCCTGTAGACAGAGGATAAAGGGCTTGGGCTGCGGAGGCTCCCTCTCTCTGATGTAGAATCAGCATTGATGGTGATGAGTGGGGTTGACTAAAAAATGGCTAAGCAGCCATGGGCATGTGGTCTTTATTTTGTATCTTTCTTTTTTCCTTGATTTCTAATGATCATTAATTATTTTCAATAATACAATGGAAATGTGAGGGGGTGCCCACTAATTGGAGAAGAGAGGAACAAATTATGCTAGATACATGTGATAGAATACTATTGTGATAAATTCTTATTGAAAAAATGACCAAACAAGATTTCAAAGGTATTAATGGTAAAAACAGGCTACCTACCAACTGATGGAGATGAAAAACTCAGAATACAGATTGAAACAAAAAATTTTTAGGACATAATCAATGTAGAAATTTGTTTTATATACATATAAAACAAATATATATGCATAGTTTGGTTTCCTTGTATTTTTAATGGGGAAAAGAAAAGTTGTGGGGAAAAGGTGAGAAGGCAGATCTTGCCTGAATAAAATAACATATATATAAACAAAACTTGGTAATTCTGATAAAACCAAAAAGTTTATTTTCCTCACTGGAGCTATTGTAAAGAGATGCACAGTAGTTAATGTGGTAAAAGAATTCCTTTTCTCTTTATTAAAAAAAAATTTAACATTCATTTTTAATTTTGAGTTCCATATTCTGTAACCTCCCTCCAAACCTTTCCCCATTCACTGAGATGGCAAACAATATGACACCTATTATACATGTGAAGGCATGCAAAATATATTTCCATATTATTCATGTTGGGAAAAAAGGCAAGAAAAATAAAGTGAGGGGGCAGCTGGGTAGCTCAGTGGATTGAGAGCTAAGCCTAGAGATGGGAAGTCCTAGGTTCAAATCTGGCCTCAGACACTTCCCAGCTGTGTGACTCTAGGCAAGTCACTTGACCCCCATTGCCTAGCCCTTACCACTCTTCTGCCTTGGAGCCAATACACAGTTTAAAAAAAGAAAAAGAAAAAGAAAGTGAAAATAATATCCTTCAATCTGCATTCAGAGTTAATCTGTTTTCTTTCTGGAGGTAGACAGCATTTTTCAGGAATCCTTTAAAACTGTCATGGATATATCTACCTCCAGATAAAGAACTGTTGGAGTAGGAATGCAGATGGGAGCATACAATTTTTCACTAGTTTATTTGGGTATATGTTTTGGGGTTTTGGTTTTATAAGATTATTCACTTACAAAAATGAACAATAAGGAAATGCTTTGCATGAAAATACACGTATAACCCAGACTGAATTGCTTATAAGCTCTGAGAGGGGGGAGGAAAGGATGGGAGAAGACAATTTGGACCTTTTAACTTCAGAAAACTTACATGGAAATTTATTACATGTTAATTGGTAAAAAATAAAATGAAAATTAAAAAACTGTCATGGATAATTATATCCATCAAAGTAGCTACATTTTCTATAGATGATCATTATTACAATACTGCTATTAATGTAATATTCTCCTCATTTTACTTTGCATGAGTTCCTATAAGTCTTCCATTTCCCACATAATTTCTTCTAGTATTATATCACAATCACAGGCTATAACTTAATTCAGTCATTCTCTAAATGATGGGCATCTCCTTAATTTCAAATTCTTTGCCACTACAAAAAGAGCTGCTATAGATATGTTTGTATATATAGACCCCTTTCCCTTAAAGAATTCCTTTTTCTTAAAGGAATATATTGTTCAATAGAGAAATTCAGATAGGTGTTTAGAATAATTTACAGCTATTTCTGAATGAAACGATTTAATGAAATCATTAGGAAAATAAAGAAAAATACATAGAAAGAAAAACTAGCAAATTCCATGAAAAATTATATTTTTTCTTTTTAACAACTCTTACCATCTATCTTAGAATGAATACTGTGTATTGGTTACCAGACAAAAGAGCAGTAAGGACTGGGCAATGGGGGTTAAATGATTTACCTAGAGTCACACAGCTAGGCAATGTCTATGGTCATATTTGAACTCAAGACCTCCCATCTCTTCCTGGCTCTCAATTTCCTGGGCCACCTAACTGCCCCTGCACTATTTAATCTAGTTATTGTTCAGCTCTGAATTGGGTCTGGAGAGGTCTCTGACCATTACCATACACTCCTAGATAATTCTACTCAGCCATACACATTCATCTGCAACAAATTGTCTCCAAGCTCATTTGTCACAACAAAAGTAGAAAGGAATTTTTTTTTTCCCATGGAAGATTTTCAATTAGCTAAAAGTGGTTTGCTTAAACATTTGCTCGAGAGAAACTTCCATTTGGGGGGTTTTGTTTTTTGAGTCAAGCTTATTGTCTCTCATGGCCCTGGAATAGCTCATTTGATTTCTTTCTCTTTAAATCCTGTGCTATTCTGCTAAATATCAGTTTCCCTTTTCCCAATGAACATCATGTTCAGAAAGGGTTCAGGAACAATAATTTTATAATATACGAAGCAGAAGCTAAGTCAGAAAAACTTTACTGCCTGACTTTGACTAGTCACCTAACAATGGCTCAGGCTCCATGTGTCTTTCCTGAGACCTCAATGAAAAATGGTGGCTCAGCATCCCCCAAGAAATACTGCATCTCATGTTCCTCCCCATTCCGAACTTGAAGAAAGACAAGATGCAGGAGCTCTCCTCAAGAGTAAGCATCAGTGATGTAAACTCATACTCAGACTCCCCTCACACTATCCACAATCACCCCCTTCCCTGCCTTTGGCCCTGCTGCTGCCTAACACTCAATCCCTCTGAATATGTCTACATGGGCCAGGTGACCACATGCTATCACCCCCAAATCACTGACTCTGGAGCTAGTTTAAAGCAGGGATAGACCATGTCAAGAGCAGCACTAGAACAGAAAGTATGGGAACCTCTGGACCCTGCCGTCTCTTTCATTGGGTTCTTCCCACCAATGGGGATCATGACCACCCCTTCTCAGAAGAAATTGGGTGGCATCATGGATGAGGAGATAGATGTACAGGGCCAGGCTAGTCAGAGAAACTTGCTTAATTTTCAGTGTGAGTTTTTATACCCCAAAATTGGCAAAAAGCTACAAATTAGGAGCTGTTTTACCGTTCTGTTGATTATCTAGACTTAAGAATTAATAATGCAGACTTAAACTTAAAAGCATATTGTCAGCACGTTTGATTTTCTGGAATTTTTTGTTAAACCTGGATATGGGAGATATTGCAAAAGAAGAATCAATAGAAATTGGTAAATAACTGGATATAGAAGGTAGGCAAATAAGGAAAAGAGAAATGACAGGGTTTTCTGATATTATCAACACAAATACCTAGGATATACTAATACCCTCAACAGAAATAGAAGTATGGGAACAGCTGGGTGGTTCAGTAGATAGAGTACCAGGTCTGGAAACAGGAGGTCCTGGAAACAGGAGGTTCAAATCTGGCTTCAGACATCTCCTAGCCATGTGACCCTGGGCAAATCACTTAACCCCCACTGCCCAGTCCTTACCTCTCTTCTGCCTTGGAACCAACACTTAATGTTGATTTTAATGCAAAATGTAAGGTTTAGTGGAAGAGGACGCCTTGCTTGAGTTTATGAAGTTAATATAGTATACCATGATGTAAAGCCATAAAGCACCTTTCTAACCTTGATAGTTTTGAGCTAAACTGTATAGTAGATAAAGTGAGGGGCCCACTTATTAGCAATATAATCTCAAGAAAAAACACTTGGCCTCCCTGGACCTGTTTGTCTATATAGTCAGGGCCTTAGACTAAAAAGACTTCAAAGTTCCCCACAAATATTTTCTGGTAAAAATAATATTTCCAATGTTTGGTTGTAGAAACTCTAGAAAAGGGAGACTGAATGGCTTACCATAATCATAAAACAAATTTATGACCATACTGGGAAAAGTACCAAGTTTTCCTAATTCCTTATCTAGTTTATTTTCATCAAATTCTATTGGCTCTCTTTAAAAATATTATTTCTACCAGTAAGAATAAATAAACATATCATTTTGTTCTATGTGAAATAACTACCCATGTAGGCATTTTGATTCATTATGATAATTTCTCCAAACACTTTAAAATTTGGGTGACTAAGCTTATCAAAGTTCCCAGTGATTAAACCCCATGCATGGATCTATCAGACCCTTAAGTAGGACTCTTAAGGACTTGGTAAAGTCAAAGTTGGGAAAAATATGCAAATATATAGCATGGAACAGGAAACAATTGTTGTTTCCAACAAAAAGAAAAGTTCTATTTTAGTTTGAAACTGCCTAATATACCCAGATTCCTATAAAGGATTTCAGTGCGTCTCTGTATATATTAGCCGAATATTTATGTGGTCTAGTCCCAATATTTGTAAGTAACTTTATCCTCTGCCTTTTCAACAAGATGAATATATAGAACAATACTTTAACACCAAGGCACAAGAGCTTCTTTTAAGATTTACACAGGCAGCTAATTGGTCTCATGGAAAATGCTAAGCCTTGAGTCAGGAAGACTTGAGTTCAAAATTAGCCTTCAGTCACTTAGTGTTGTGAATCTAAGTCACCCTCAGTTCCTTTAACTGTAAAATAGCTATAATTACATTACCTACCTCCCAGTGTTGTTGTGAGGATCAAATGCGATATTGCAAAGCTCTTACTATAGTGCCTGGTACATAGGAGGATATTAATAAATGCTTGCTCCTTTCCTTTCCCCTATTGTTTCTTTTTTTTTTAATGCCACAGTTAAGAACTCACCTAATATGAAAAATCCATGTATAAGATATATAAATAAATGGATTTTTGTTTATATTTTCTAATTACCATTAAAAATTAGTAGACCCTACAAAAGCATATACTAATTAAAGCAATTATTTTGTGAATATCATCCAGATTCATTTAGCTTCATACATATTTTAAAAAGAGGAATAATAACCAGTTGTATTGCTTCTACCCAGGCAACAAATATTTACTAAATGCTCACTATGTATCAAACCCTGTCCTAAGCCCTGGACTATAAAAGGAAAAAAACCAGTCCCTGCTCTCAAGGAGCTCACAGTCTAATGGGAGAGCAAACAAATGCAAACAAGAAGATGAGGGTTCTGTGCTCTGTGTGTGTTCCTGTGATATAAAATGTGGAGATACTCAATGGAGGAAAGGCGAGAGTACACAAGGGTTTGGGAAAGGCTTTCTGCAGAAGGTAGGACTTGAAGGAAACCAGAGAGGGTGGGAGACAGAGATGAGCATTCTAGCCATTGAGGACAGACAGTTAAAATGCCAGGTTTTGGGAGATAAATATCTTATGGGAGACAAGCACAGACATCGGTATCACTAGATTGCAGACCACATGAGGAGAAATCACATGGAAGAAGACTGGGCAGGTAGGAGAGATCCAGATTAGCAAGGGCTTTGAATGCCAGAGAATTTTATATTTTATCCTAGAGGTGATAGGAAGCCACCTACACTTTCCAAAAATCCATCTGGCAGCTGAATGGAGAATGGAATGAAATATGAGACTTGAGACAGGAAGACCAAGCAGAGGATACTGCAAAAAGCTAGGTATGAGACATTGAACTCCTGTACCAGGGTGGTGTTAGTGGTGGTGTCAGAGGAATACATGAGAGATGTTATCTATGAAGAGATACCCAGTGCACGCACTGATTGGCCATGGGTGGTAAGAGTAAAGGGTTGAAGACTAGACTTAAGTTAGAAGCCTGTGCCTGGAGGTGGTGGTACCCTTGAGAGGTAACAGGAAAGCAGGGAAAGAGGGAAGGGCTTTGGGGGAAAAGAAAATTAGTTCAGATGTATAGGTGACATCTAGTTCAAAATGTCCAATTGGCTATTAGAAAGGTGAGAATGAAGATCAGCCAAGAGGTCAGGGCTGAATAAGTAGATCTGATAATCAATAGAATAGAAATGATAACTGAATCCATGGGAGCTGATGAGATCACCAAAAGAAACAGTACAAAGGGAGAACAAAAAAGGGCCCCCAGTAGAGCCTTGGAGGACATCCATAATTAGAGGGTATGCAAAGGGGACTAAGAAAGAATAATCAAGACAGATGGGAGGAAAATTAAGAGAGCAAAGTATCAAGAAAACATAGTATCAAGGAGATGAGGGTGATTGACAGTGTCAAAGGCTACAGAGAGATCAAGCAGGATAATGGTAAAGAAAAGGTCACTACATCTGGCAATTAAAAAATCATAGGTCACTTTGAAAAAAGCAGTTTCAGCTGAGGTTGGAAGACAAGCCTGGAAAGAATTAAGAACAGGAAAGGAAGTAAAGGAATCTGTTATAGACTACTACAAACCAAAGACAAATGAGTGAGATGTTTTAAAATCTCCCTAATTACCAAAACCTAAAAGTAAAACGTGAATTTTTAAAATGTAACTTTAACATCAATTTTATTATTTAAGATTAGTACTTCACTCAGCAGGGGAAACTAAGTCAATTTACTTTTTTAAAAAAATGAGTTTTTATGGATGCTTTTTGTTTTAATATCCCAGTCATTTTTGGACATGCATTATCCCTACATTTCAAACTGAAGCTTCCCTGAGTAACAAAGAAAAACAGTTAAGTAAAAACAGTGAGTATAGTGTTATGTGTTTGATAACATAGGCAACACTATTCTTTTGCAATTCCCCACCTCTCTGCTAAGAGCAGGTATATTTCATTATCTTTTTTTCTGAGACCCTTTTTTAAAAAAGTTATCCAGAGTTTAACTATCTTTTCATCGAAAATCAGCCAAGTTCAGTGATTCTGATAAAGTTCAATTTGTGTTTCCCTATTAATTATAACAAATATTTGGACTTTAAAACTTCCATGGGAATATTTAGATCCAAAATTTTCTCTCTAAAAACTATTTTTGCTAAAATGAGAAAAGGATCCCATTTAGATTTACTTATAAGAAGTAAAAAAGTACAAAAACCACACCTAGACCTCTAATACTAATAACAGATGACATACTGAATATGTGCTGACAGCAAGACAAAAAATAGGTTTATCCTACAAAGAGTCATCCAACCTATTAACAAGAGTTCCCCACTCTTCCTCCAAGAAAGCGACCACCAGAACATTTTTTTTTTGGCTAGAAAACAGCACTTTACATAAGTATGCAATATAGTTTGGTAATGTTAGAATAGGTAGAAAAATGCAGATTATGAATGAAAGGACTTCATCATTTAGCAAAAGGTCTAACCTGGATGTTGTAGTTGAAGTAACTCAATTCTACCATGAAGTCTGACAGAACAAGAGTAAAGAGAACAACCAAGAGAGAATATAATAAATCTTTAAACTTCCACAATGCAATTGTTAATGGTTGGTTAAGTGTGAAACTCTGAGACTGCTTACAGATCCATCTCACAACTATGTCAAGTTAAGTTCCTTTGTCAGCTTTATAAATTGAAGTAGTGCTGGTACTATCCTAAATCAGATATAATACCTTAAAAGGGAAATAAGGAAGAAGAAAACCTCCTGCGAGAGAATGTGGAATGTAAACAGATTAAGCATCTTTCCATTAGGCAACTTCCATTTGGTGGTATGTTTTTTGAAGTTCAGATCTGAAAGACGTGGACTCCCCATTATTACTACTATAGAAGTTCAAACTTGTTTTATCTGTTGATATCACTTTCTAGGATTTTGGAGTAGAGAAAGAGGTGAGGTGGAGAGCTTCAATTAGCCTGCATCCTAATATTCAAATACCTTTCAAATTAGATTTTAGTCACTCTAGAGATGAACTAAGCTATTAAATACACTTCATGTTTCAAATACACAATTCCTCGTTGACATATGAATATAAAGACTAGTCCCAGGTAATGGGTGCATTTTAAATATTCAGCTATCCTTGAAATACATATGGGAGAAAGGAATACAAAGATTTCTATGTCTTAATAACTTCACAGATGGTGAACAATTTCTTTTAAAATCCTTTTAGGAATAAGACAAAAAGTGAAAAAACAGAAAGCATGCCAAGAATACACTAGGTACACTTTGAAAGGCTGGTTACACCTATTTTAATGAATATACTACCACCCTAGGAAAATGAAAAACAGCCCACCAGAAATGCAGCTTACTTCAAAGACTCTCAGATATTTCTCTAAGAAAAAAAATATGTAAAAGAAAACATCTCTGCTTTAAATCTTTAACTTCTCTAGCTTTCAGAAAGAATGTTTTTACAGCAGTTCAGAGTGGTCTGTAGAATAAATGTACATGGTAATTTTCACCTACAGCAACTAAAATATATTGAAGAATAGAAACTCTAAGGGTAAGAAATCTTATTCAAAATAGAAAATAGCCTATGATGTGATCCCCATCTACTCTAAGGAACTTCTACAAGTTCAGTTAATCTTACCCTTGGTGTAAGGACTTTAAAAATGGAGAAAGACATGTTCCTCTAAGTACTCGTTTATGAGAAAAAAATATTTTTGTTTCATCTCCCCACAAATCTTGTGAAATGATCACTTACATGAAGGCTTATAAGTAGTCTTATCTTCTGTAAAAAAAAAAAAATTTAAAAAGTGGGGCAGCAAGGTGGCTCAGTGGATTGAGAGCCAGGCCTAGAGATGGGAGGGTCTGGGATCAAATCTGTGCCTCAAACACTTCCTAGCTGGTGTGACTCTGAGCCAGTCACTTTACCCCCATTGCCTAGTCCTTACCACACTTCTGTCATGGAACCAATTCACAGAATTGTTTCTAAGATGGAAAGTAAGGGTTTTTAAAAATAAATTTTAAAATGAAGAATTTAATTTGATGCCTATCTTTCTTCTTTCCTATTACCATGGCCATTTCCTTGGCAAACATAGGTACTTTTTAGAGAAATAGCTTAATAACAGAGCTCTTCTATAAAGTATGCTATGTTAGTCTCAATTCTAGATTTCACTTAAAAACATAATGTGAACACAGGACATATCCAATAGGATTATGGCTCAAAAACCAAATGGAGAAAAATTAAGACAATTTTTCATGGAAATCATCTTATTCTCACATACAAAATATTAACATAAAGGAGGAACCTGAATATTCATCTTCAAATCAATATATCAAAATGAGCATACATCATGCCTCTTTCCCGTCTAAAACTCAGAAATAATCTGCAAGATATAAGCAAAATGTTACAAAAATTATTTTCTAATAATTGTTCACTCATTTAATGGGATATGGGATACATGTATTCTTAGGAAAAGTACCTTTTGTCACTAGGGCAGTTTAAGTTCAATAAGAACAGCTCAAATGTAGATGAATCTAAGATGAAAATTGTGGCAGAAATAGTGTAGAGAAAAGACTGGTTATACATTTTTAAGAATGCCTGTTGTTTACAAAAGATTTAGTATACCTGATAACTAACCCTCATCTATAGTTTTATGACTAGGAAGCATGGCAGAAAGAGCAACTAGGATTAGAATCATAAACACCTAATTCAGTTTTTGATTTGGAAATTGTTAATGTGACCTTAGGCAAATCACTTCAACTCTGAGCTTTTCACATCTATACAATAAGGATAATACTTCAAATACCTGTCTCACAGGGCCATACAAGGTTGGGGGAGAGGAGTGTTTCCTAAACCTTAAAATGCTATAATAATTAGTTACTATCATTATGTCTACAGCTTTCAACAACAAAACTAAGCAACAAGGTTACCGACCAAATATAAAATTAATTCAATTCATAAAGCAATTAATTAGCTGACAATTCTGGCATTTTCCTTGGCTAAAGAGGAAAAATAAGGTTACATGAAAAACGTCTTCTAGGATAAATAAAGGTAGAAATCAGGTAGAGGGAGGAAAAAATTGATAATAAGTTAGAATGATTTGACAATGTCTCATAAAACAGGCTGAGATCCAGAAGATGCATTATACTAGAAATATAGGAAAATGGAGAACCCAGGGAGCAGGGCAGAAAAGCCATTCACTGAAAGTTCACCTCTTCAACCTATGGGAAACCTGCATGTGCATTTGTGCAGCAAAGCTTAAGCTATATTCTGCCTATGCTTCTTTTTTTTCCCCCCCACAATGGTGTTTGGGTTGGAAAATACCAAAAGCAATGAGTCAACTTGAGGGGAAAAAACAGACATCTGAAAATAAAAATCAGATAAGCACACTTAAGCCAAAATAAAACATTAAACCAAGTTTTATTTCAACCTGCTAAATTTATGGCATACAATGACCTAAACATAGATCTCCTTAAACTCCTTTCTCTGCAAAAACAAATGATGGTGGAATGGGAGAATTCCTGAGGTCTTAACAAAGTAACACGTTGCAGAACCGAGGGAAAAGTTTCATTAACTTCTCTTTTAAACTTCTGTTTTTAATGAACAACCTTTGGAAAAGTTCAGCGTCACCCATGCCACAGTAGTCACCTACAAAGCTGCTTTCCTCGGAAAGGCAGTCTTTTCTTTTCTCCTTGGCCAACCTGCCCCCTCACACGAGATGGTCCGTCACCAATCTCCCCCCAAAGGAAAACAAGAACAACACAAAACCGAAAGAGGGTTCAGGGGGAGCCGCGTCGAACTCGACACCGACAGAAGGGCTGGTGGGCGGCGCCCGATGCCCGGTCCCGGGGCTCGCCGGCGGGCGACCCTCCTAACGACTTCCGTCCGGCCCGGCGGCGGCCTCAGTACAGGTTCTCAGTGTTGGCGCTGCGCGGGGTCTTGATCTTCTCGATGTTCTTGAGGATCACGTCGTGCAAGGTGGCATACTGGTTCCGCACATGCAGCAAGATCTGGCGAACGCTAAGATACTCATTCTCGTCTACCTCGGCCACAGTGCGCCGGTAGTCTTCCACCTGTGGGTACTTGACTATCTTGGACACCAGCTTGGCGCGGGTATTGTAGTAGGTGGAGAAGCGACGTAGGTATGAGGCGGCTGTGCTCTCCACCGTCCACAGCTGGTCCACGGTGTCCTCCTGGATGGACACGCCGAAGTTGTTGCCGTCCTCCACTTTGGGGATGAGCAGCTGCACCCACATGCGGACTGTGTTGCACTTCTCCCTCAGCAGCTCGATCTCCGGCTTGACGCGCTCGATCAGCTCCACCAGGTGCTGGTTGCTGCGCAGCAGCTGCCCCTCGCCGCCCGACAGCCCGGCGCCCTTGCCGGGCGGCGCCGGCTGCAAGGTGGCGGGCGTCGGCGGCTCGCGGTTGGGCCCGTCGCCCGCGGTGTCCGGCGTGTCCTGGGCGACGGGCGGCTCCGGGGCCGGCACCGACCGGATGCGGGACAGGTCCTGCAGGCGGAGCTCCTGGACGCGGCTGTCCAGCTCCGACAGCTTCTGAGGGAAGAAGGTGGACACGAGATCCTCGGCCTCCTGTGCGATTCGGGCCCGAAACGACTCCACCTTCCCCTGCACGTCCTGCTCCACCTTGAGCGGCGAGGCCATGGCCGGGCCTCGGGCGTTGTTGTCGGGGCAGGCTTGGCCTCGCTGCTGCCTCGACCGCGGCGGCTGCTGCCCCCACCAACTCCCAACAGCCCGGGGCCCGCTCACCGGAAATGACGCCTCGCAGGCGCGGCGGCCCTGGGTTCGCGTGCGGGACGCCTCGCGGCTTCTGCCGGGGCTGTCATCCAGAGAGTTGTGGCCTGCTCCAGAGGGTGCTCAGCGGAAGCCTCCGTGACACCCTCCACCCTTTAGTCTGAACTCCTGGTTGCCAAGGACGGTGGGGCCCAATACAGCCCAGCCCAATAGCCTGGAGAAGTCGAGGCCTCCTGTGCAGGTGGAGAAGCCTAGGTCATCCTCCTACCTTTGGGGCCAGTCAGAACGGATCCGCAAGCCTTCAAGGCACAATACGCCGAGGCCTAGTCTTCTGTCACCCCCTACTAAGCCAGTGGGGGGAGCCTGAAGGACCCACCAAGCTTTCCTTCTTTGCAAAAACATCAGTAACACTCTCCACGCTATTGTCTATAATTTAATCCGTGCCGGACAGCTCCTGTGAATGCCTATATCTGAACTTAATGCTTTTTAGCTCATTTCTGTACTTTGTGGGAAACAAGACCAAGCTGCTCCCGACATCCAAACTGAACCCCTTTTTAGCCTCAGTATTTTCAGGAATCTTTGGGAATAGGTTGTTCCCTTTCTCAAAGCTGTGGATGACCAAGAAGTAGAATGGGCTGCTGGGTACTACCAAGTATGACCTACTGCAAAAATGTGATTATCTCCAACTTAACCTGTCCATCCCTTGTTTGTACAAAGTTGTTTGCATGTGGAGCCTTGGCTTTTTGTTTCTTTGTTCTTTCTTTGTATCCCCATCCCTTAAAACAGTGCCAGAGTTAGGTGATTAAAAATGCAGGAAATAATGTAGAAACCGAGTTAGCCCTACAGCCAACAAGCATTTGGTAAGCATCTACTATATGCCCTTACTATGCTAAGTCCTGGGAATATAAAGAAAAAGGTGAAACAGTATGGGATTAACAGCCTACTCCGGTGCCATATTTGTGCCCAATATTTTTACAAAATATTTTTTAAAACCTAGAAGGCAGTGCCTACGTTTCAGGTATATTCCTTGTATGGATAATTTATAGGAAAACAGGAACAAGAATGGCAAAGGATGAGAGGGCTGGACTAAGATACCAAATGCACTGCTCTTCTTTAACCACTGGAAAGCCAAAGACTTTCTGTTAAAAAAAAAGTCTGTTAAAAAGAGACTTCAAATATTGGCACTCCTTTCCTTCCTCCTACCCTGAAGCATCTTGCATAGGCTCTCTGTTCATAGGGCTTAGATGTCACCAACTCTATTCCATCATTTGAGATGAAGGACCACTAAGCCTTATATGACATCTGTCCTGCAATGGGCTCCCAGGCCTTCCAGGTTTTGCCTATAGATCTCTCCTGCTGCCCTACCCCACAGTCACCTGACCTGACTGCTGAACTTTTACAACTTCTGAGCCTTTCTATCTGTTACCACTCACATTGAGAGGGCTATCTCACTTTTTCTAACATCCTGAGTTTCATCCATTCATTATCCTTATGTCCAGTGAGCACCCCATGCACATGTTCTTTGGATACTATAAAACTGAACAACAACAAAAAAGAATCTAAAGCACACACAGACACGAACTACAGCTAGCAAGGAGGAAAAGTTACCAAAATAAAAGTACCTAAGATCATTTGTTAATTTGATAATAATTCAGGAACACTATCTCTAGTACATATGGCTAATAAACATTTAACACCCAGTGCTTTTCTTACAACAGTCTTGTGGTGGGGCTGTTTTTGTTTTTTTTTTAATCCCTATTCTATGTGTGGAAAAAGGTTCAAAGAGGTCACAAGGCTATTAAGTATTTAAGCCAAAAGTCAAATCTAAGTGACCATGTCTAGACAATTTTCCACTAACTTATATAGACTCAAGTTTCCTTTACTTAAACAAACATGAGAATTCTCTATTCATCATTTTATTTAAGATCGCAAAAAAACAAAAAGAACGAATATTGTTTTTATTAGTACATAGGCTCAAAATTGAAAACCAAACTTGGGAAAACCATATTACCATATTTTCTAAGACTTCTTCACAGATGTAAAGATTACTTGGGAGACATTTCCTTTTGCATCATATTCTGAGAAAACTACTGCTCAGCAAACTATTCAGTATCATTGGTTCAAAGCCAGCATTTCCACTTACTTTTTAAAGTAGCTTGATTGATAGATATATAAATTGCTGAAGTTGGTAAAGTAAGAAAAATAGGAAAACAGTATACAAAAAAATGAATGTAATTATAATGACCACATTTTTCCCCAAATAAAAGATGAGAATATAGATTCCTTTCCCTGAAGAGGTGGCAAACTATGAGAATAGAATACTATATAGACTGTTAGAATCAATTAATAGGTTGGTTAATTTTTGCTGAACTACTTTCTTTTTTTCTTACAAAGCATTGTCCTTGGATATGAGAGGGGAAAGAGAAAATTCTAAAATGAAGATGATATAAAAATTGAATATATCACTGCAAAGTTTTAAATTTTTTAAGGTAGCTTAGATTTGTTGTATGCTTCCAATTTTAATAAAAATTTTAATTTGCAATGTAGTGTAGTGGCAATTGCAGAAATATAGCATGACATAAGGATGTAAATTTTTAGTTAAAAAGGTAATCTAGATGTGAAGTCAAGAATGCTTGGCTTCAGATCTTATATCTGACTCTTAGCTCTGGGACCAAAGGGGCTTAACCTATCTGAGCTTCATTTGTAAAATGGGTGTAACAGTATTTATAGTACCCACTTCAAGGACTGCTGTGCTGCTGGTTCAAAAGAGATAATTTATATAGGATACTTTGCAAACATTAGAATGTTAGGTAAATTGGCAGTTATTATTTACTACTGATAGTTTATTGTCTTTGTTAAAAAGAGTCATATTAGGATAGCAATATGAGTCATATTGCTCAAATGAACTCCATCATCAACTTCTGCTTCTTTAGTATGGTCCTAGCCTTTCTTATCTGGTTTCTCTTTATCCTGGTAATTCATGTTTTGCTCTTCAAAAATCACAAAGGTAGTTGCAGACTTTTAGCGGGCTCTATGTAATGTGACCATTGCCCTCAGAGGCTTTCTAGAAACTATACGAGGTCTAGACTTCACAGTTAGAAACTTTCCCTGAGGTAGTAGACAGTTATTAGTCCCAGCAACCATCAGTTAGCTGGAAGGTTTTACAGGTTCAGAGAGAAAGTAATGCCTGTTTATCCCTCTTCTTTAGTAGGGGCTAACTCTGTGATCTCCAGGCCCTTTGGCCCAGATAGAGGTCATAAGACAGGCCCTAAGATGAATCTGGACCCTAAAAGTTCACAATTAAAAAGCTAAAAAGAGAGACCACTAACCAAAACTAGCATTTCATGGTCAAACACTGTGATTCTGAGACTTGAATCAGCAGATATTCAGGTTAGAGTAATAAAAGGTAGTTTCAGTATCATGGGTATATTTTAGTCCAATGGCAGTCCAAACAGGAATGAGAATCTTCTCAGAATGAGGAGCAAAACAGATAATATTGTAGAAATTTGTTAAAAGAGAAGTAGTATCTTTTTGGTATCCACATCTTTTTTAATATCTTCAAGTTTTATGGCCAAGGTGGAAATTTCATAGTTCTGAGCCAGATACATTCCAACCACATTAGCAAGTATAAATGCAAGCAAAAAATGGATAAAGATGATGGCAGCCCCTATTCTGGGCTCCATGATGATTCTTGGATCCCTCCTTCATACTCAAAGCAATATCACTTCTCCCATTTTGCACTTAGGGATTGAGTCTGCACTTCCCTCTCTGGGTCAGACGGTTAGCGCTGAAGTTTCTGCTCTGGGGATGTCTGCTCTCCTCTTTCAAGTTCAGAAGAACTGAGATAATACTGGCTTGTGAGTTAGAGATACTACAGTGTCCTCATTCTGCTCCCCCATTTGGATCCATACTCCTAACTCAACTCTTATTCCTTAATTCTTGGCCTGGTCACTTGTTTTTGGAACAGATTTGTGGTCTTATCCTAGAAATTCTCATTTTTATATAAGACACTTTTCTTGGGTTTTTGTTGGATTGGTTGTGGGGAATGGTGAACCAGGTTGTACTACTTCCCTATACTCCACCATCTTGAATGCTCTATTGATTGCTTAATTGCCATATATCTAATGGCATTTTCTGAATCCTTATCTTTTTTTTTTAACCCCTCACTTTCCATCTTAGAATCAATATTCAAGGAACTTCTGGGTAATCATGCCTCCAATCCAGATGCCACACACTTCCTCTCCCCGCCACCGAACAAAATAGACTACATCAAAGGAGCATAAAAATCACCTTTGGAGGAACAGAAGGACTCCCCAGTACCCCACAGAGGCAAAGGTACGTGGGGTTTGAACACTTCCACACTATAATAAGAAGGAGGTAAAGCTTGCACAGAAACGTGAACTGAGCCGCCCTATCCCCCCCACCTCCCCCACCAAACCAGACCGAGCTACTGGAGCGCTCACTGGGACAGCGAGTGAATGGGGAATGTCTCTGTCTGGGGGGTACTCCAGGGTCCTTGGGATCTGGGGACTGCCAGGAAAAAACATCTCAGGGCGGTTTCACGGGAGAATCCTGCACTGATCACAGGGGGCCCAGGGAGCCGTACTCGGGGCAGTTGCGCTGAGCATCTGGGCGGAGCTAAACACCAGGGGTGGACCACGCACTGATTATCTGGGCAGAGCTGAACACCTGGACAGTTTGGCTGTGATCAGGAGCCCAGTGCTCTAAGAAACCTTGGAGGCTGGGAAGAACTAGTCTGAGGCAACCTAAATTCACAGAAAACCCACCCATATCACCCAGAACCCAGACCAAAAAGGAAAGGGGAATAAAACCACCAAAGGGATGGCTCACATGGCCCAAAATCAAGCCTTCAGGAAGAAAGGGAAAAAGGTGACTATTGAAAACTTTTATGGTGGAAGTACCCAAGGAAAAGAAGAGAATGAGGATGAAATCCAAAAAAAATCAGAACATGCCTCCCAAAATGGAAACTATCAACAAGCTCTGGAAGATCTCAAACTGGAACTTACCTAAAAGATGGAAACCTGGAAAGAAAAATGGGAAAAAGAGATGGGAAAAGGGAGGGGGGGAACCGTCGATAACACTAAGATTTACTTCAAGAAATAGGGGGGGACTTAATAGAATAATCTTTCCCATATAAAGATACACATGGGAAGGCGAGGGGAAGAATTCTCATGTGAGAAGGAGAGGAAGAAAGTGTGAAGTGGAATTACTTAAACCTTACTCTCAGTGAAATCAAATCTGAGAGGGAAGAACATCTAGATCCAGTGGGATCCTGAATTCTATCTTATCCAATAGGGGAAGAAAGAAAGGAAAATTAATGAGGGGGAGGGGAGTATAAAAAGGGAGGGAAAGAGAGGGGGGAGGGGAAGGGACCATAAAAAGGGAGGGGCTAGAAAGGGAAGCATCTCAAGGGAGGGGACTAGGGGGACTGACCTAAAGTAAATCACTGGTTCAAAAGGAGATAGCTAAAGAAGAAAGGTCAGAACTAGGGGAAGATATCAAAATGCCAGCGAATCCACAAATGACAACCATAACTTTGAACATGAATGGGATGAACTCACCCATAAAACGTAGACAAATAGCAGATTGGATTAGAACCCAAAACCCTACCATTTGTTGTCTTCAAGAAACACATATGAGGCGGGTTGACACTCACAAGGTTAGAATTAAAGGTTGGAGTAAGACCTTTTGGGCCTCAACTGATAGAAAGAAGGCAGGAGTTGCAATCATGATATCTGACAAAGCCAAAGCAAAAATAGACCTGATCAAAAGGGATAGGGAAGGTAAATATATTCTGTTAAAAGGGAGTATAGACAATGAGGAAATATCACTAATCAACATGTATGCACCAAATGGTATAGCATCCAAATTTTTAATAGAGAAACTAGGAGAATTGAAGGAGGAAATAGACAGTAAAAACATTAGTGGGAGACTTGAACCAACCACTATCAAATTTAGATAAATCAAACCAAAAATTAAACAAGAAAGAGGTAAAAGAGGTGAATGAAATCTTAGAAAAATTAGAGTTGATAGACATATGGAGAAAAATAAATAGGGACAAAAAGGAATACACCTTCTTTTCAGCACCACATGGCACATTCACAAAAATAGATCATACACTAGGTCACAGAAACATGGCACTCAAATGCAGAAAAGCAGAAATAATAAATGCAGCCTTTTCAGATCACAAGGCAATTAAAATATTGATCGGTAAGGGTACATGGAGAGCCAAATCAAAAATTAATTGGAAATTAAATAATATGATACTCCAAAATCAGTTAGTTAGAGAAGAAATCATAGAAACAATAATTTCGTTGAGGAAAATGACAACGGCGAAACATCCTTTCAAACCTTATGGGATGCAGCCAAAGCAGTACTTAGAGGACAATTCATATCCCTGAGTGCATATATTAACAAATTAGGGAGGACAGAGATCAAGGAATTGGAAATGCAAATAAAAAAACTTGAGAACGAACAAATTAAAAACCCCCAGAAGAAAACCAAACTAGAGATCCTAAAAATTAAGGGAGAAATTAATAAAATCGAAAGTGACAGAACTATTGAGCTAATAAACAAGACTAGAAGCTGGTACTTTGAAAAAAGAGACAAAATAGACAAAGTACTGGTCAATCTAATTTAAAAAAGGAAAGAAGAAAGGCAAATTAACAGCATCAAGGATGAAAAGGGGGATCTCACCTCCAATGAAGAGGAAATTAAAGCAATCATTAAAAACTACTTTGTCCAACTATATGGCAATAAATATACCAACCTAGGTGATATGGATGAATATTTACAAAAATATAAATTGCCTAGACTAACAGAAGAAGAAATAGATTTCTTAAATAATCCCATATCAGAAAAAGAAATCCAACAGGCCATCAAAGAACTTCCTAAGAAAAAATCCCCAGGGCCTGACGGATTCACCAGTGAATTCTATCAAACATTCAAAGAACAGCTAACTCCAATACTATACAAACTATTTGACATAATAAGCAAAGAGAGAGTTCTACCAAACTCCTTTTATGACACAAACATGATACTAATTCCAAAGCCAGGCAGGCCAAAAACAGAGAAAGAAAATTATAGACCAATCTCCCTAATGAATATAGATGCAAAAATCTTAAATAGGATACTAGCAAAAAGACTCCAGCAAGTGATCAGAAGGGTCATCCACCACGATCAAGTAGGATTTATACCAGGGATGCAGGGCTGGTTCAATATTAGAAAAACCATCCACATAATTGACCACATCAACAAGCAAACCAACAAGAACCACACGATTATCTCAATAGATGCAGAAAAAACCTTTGATAAAATACAACACCCTACAACATTCCTACTAAAAACACTAGAAAGCATAGGAATAGAAGGGTCATTCCTAAAAATAATAAACAGTATATATCTAAAACCATCAACTAATATCATCTGCAATGGGGATAAACTAAATCCATTCCCATTAAGATAAGGAGTGAAACAAGGATGCCCATTATCACCTCTATTATTTGACATTGTATTAGAAACACTAGCAGTAGCAATTAGAAAAGAAAAAGAAATTGAAGGCATTAAAATAGGCAAGGAGGAGACCAAATTATCGCTCATTGCAGATGACATGATGGTCTCCTTAAAGAATCCTAGAGATTCAACCAAAAAGCTAATCGAAATAATCAACAACTTTAGCAAAGTTGCAGGATACAAAATAAACCCACATAAGTCATTAGCATTTCTATATAATTCCAACACAGCTCAGCAGCAAGAACTAGAAAGAGGAATCCCATTCAAAATTACCTTAGACAAAATAAAATACTTAGGAATCTATCTCCCGAGACAAACACAGGAACTATATGAACACAACTACAAAACACTTTCCACACAACTAAAACTAGACTTGAACAATTGGAAGAACATTAATTGCTAATGGGTAGGATGAGCCAATATAATAAAAATGACCATCCTACCCAAACTCATCTATCTATTTAGTGCCATACCCATGGAACTTCCAAAAAATTTTTTTACTGATTTAGAAAAAACCATAACTAAGTTCATTTGGAAGAACAAAAGATCAAGGATATCCAGGGAAATAATGAAAAAAAAATACAAAGGAAGGGGGCCTTGCAGTCCCAGATCTCAGACTATATTATAAAGCAGCGATCACCAAAACAATCTGGTACTGGCTAAGAGACAGAAAGGAGGATCAGTGGAATAGACTGGGGGCAAGTGACCTCAGCAAGACAGTATATGACAAACCCAAAGATCCCAGCTTTTGGGACAAAAATCCACTATTTCATAAAAACTGCTGGGAAAATTGGAGGACAGTGTGGGAAAGATCAACACCTCACACCCTACACCAAGATAAATTCAAAATGGGTGAATGACTTGAACATAAAGAAGGAAACTATAAGAAAATTAGGCAAACACAGAATAGTATACATGTCAGACCTTTGAGAAGGGAAAGACTTCAAAACCAAGCAAGACTTAGAGTTACAAAATGCAAAATAAATAATCTGGAATACATCAAATTAAAAAGTTTTTGTACAAACAAAACCAATGTAACCGAAATCAGAAGGGTAGCAACAAATTGGGAAACAATCTTCATAAAAACCTCTGATAAAGGTTTAGTTACTCAAATTGACAAAGAACTAAATCAATTGTACAAAAAATCAAGCCATTCTCCAATTGATAAATGGGCAAGGGACAAGAACAGGCAGTTCCCAGCCAAGAAATCAAAACTATTAATAAGCACATGAAAAAGTTCTCTACATCTCTTATAATCAGAGAGATGCAAATCAAAACAACTCTGAGGTATCACCTCACACCTAGCAGATTGACTAACATGACAGCTATGGAAAGTAATGAATGCTGGAGGGGATGTGGCAAAGTGGGGACACTAATTCATTGCTGGTGGAGTTGTGAATTGATCCAGCCATTCTGGAGGGCAATTTGGAACTATGCCCAAAGGGTGATATAAGACTGTCTGATCTTTGATCCAGCCATAGCACTGATGGGTTTGTACCCCAAAGAGATAATAAGGAAAATATTCATAGCTGCCCTCTTTGTGGTGGCCAAAAATTGGAAAACATGGGGATGCCCTTCAATTGGGGAATGGCTTGGTATATGTTGGTGATGGAATACTATTGTGCTAAAAGGAATAATAAAGTAGAAGAATTCCATGGAGACTGGAACAACCTCCAAGAAGTGATGCAGAGCGAAAAGAGCAGAACCAGGAAAACATTGTACACAGAGACTGATACATTGTGGTACAATCGAAGGTGATGGACTTCTCCATTAGTGGCAATGCAATGTCCCTGAACAATCTGCAGGGATCTAAAAAATACTATCCACAAGCAGAGGATAACCTGAGGGAGTAAAAACACCGATGAAAAGCAACTGCTTGACTACAGGGGTTGAGGGGATATGACTGAGGAGAGACTCTAAATGAACACTCTAATGCAAATACCAACAACAGGGAAATGGGTTTGAGTCAAGAACACATGTGATAACCAGTGGAATCGTGTGTCGGCTAAGGGAGAGGGAAAGGTGGTGGGAGGGGAGGCGGGGAGTAAAAAAATGATCTTTGTTTCCAGTGAATAATGTTTGGAAATGACCAAATAAAATAATGTTTAAAATAAAAAAAAAAAAGAATCAATATTCAATATTAGTTCCAAGGCAGGAGAGTGGTCAGGACTAGGCAATGGGAGTTGAGTGACTTGCCTAGAAGTGTCTGAGGCCAGATTTGAACCTAGGACCTCCCATCTCTAGGCCTGCTCTCAATCCACTGAGCTACTCCGCTGCCCCCATTCTCATCCTTCTTGACATCTCTGCAGCCTTGGTACTATTGACTGCCCTCTCTTCCCACTGAGTTTTTCAATGCAAATTTTCATGACATCATAAACTCTCCTTATTCTCCTCCTACTGGTCTGACCATTCATTCTCAGCTTCCTTTGCTCACTCTTCATCCTGTAAAAGGCCTATCTTGAGCCCTCTTCTCTTCTTTCTTCACACAGATTTTCCTGGTAATCTCATCAGCTCTCAGAGATTCAATTGCCATCTTCATGCAGATGATTTTGAGATGTATTTATCCAGTCCCAACCTCTCTCTTGATCTCTAGTCTCACTTCACCAAATGTCTATTAGACATCTTGAGTTGAATGTCCAACAGACATCCCAAACTCAACCATCTCTAAAACAGAACTCTATCTTTCATTTTAAGTTGATCAAGGAAAAAGGAAAAGAACGTATATGTTCTAAAATATTCAGAGCAGTTCTCTGTGGTGGCAAAGAACTGGAAATTAAGGGGATGCCCATCAGTTGGGGAATGGTCAAACATGTTGTGGCATATGATTATGATGGAATACTACTGTATAAGAAACAATGATCAGGTTAATTAAAAAAAATATGGAAATACCTACACAAAAGTGAAATGAGTAGAATAAAGAGAATATCATATACAGCAATAGAAATGCTATTTAAAGAATTACCTCCAAAAAAGAACCGATATAAAAGAAACATAGCAAAGCAAAGTTTTATTTACATACATATTTTTGTTCAATGGTGATTTTTCTAGTATGAAGAATGGAGAGAGGGTTGGAAATAGCTGGAATTTTAATGTAACAAACGAGCAAATTAGTTTTTAAAAAATGTCAACCCTCCCTTGTTCCAAACCTTTCTCTTACAATTGAAGACATCAACATTCTCCTAATTGCCCAAGCTTTCAACCTTGTTAACTAAAAATTCAACCCATCTATTCAGTATGTTTCGAAGTGTCTTCCTGACTATTCATAGCATCTTTCATTTGTGTCCTTCTGTCTACTCACACTGCTACCACTCTGGTATAGGCCCTCATCACATCATCTAGGGACTTCTACTTCTACTTGTTCTTTCTTTCCTCAAGTCACTTTGTAGGCCAGTCCATCATAAGCTATAAAAGTGATCTTTCCAAAATTCAGGTCTGATCATGTCCCTTGTTTCCCCTCAATAAACTGCTGTGGTTCCCTATTACCCCTTAAACTAATGATAAAATCCTCTGCTTTTAAAGCCCTTCACAACCTGGACCCTTTCCTACCTTTCCAGTTTTCTTATGCTTGATTCCAAATCACATATTTTATGATCTGACAACACTATTTTATTATTTCTCATATAAGATATTCCATCCCTGGATTCTTCCTTTTCCCTGCTTCCCCATGCTAGGATTCTTCTTCTTTTCTAAAAACCCTTACAGGAAGAGTGGCAAGGACTAGGCAATGGGGGTTAAGTGACTTGCCCAGGGCTATACATCTGGGAAGTGTCTGAGGCCAAATTAGAACCCAGGACCTCCCATCTCTTGGCCTGGCTCTCAATACACTGAGCCACCCAGATGTCACCTAGAATTCTTCTCCTAGTTTCTTCCTTCTAGCTTACTTTGCTTCCTTCAAGACTAAGCTAAAATTCCACCATATTAAAGAGGCTTTTCCTGATATTCTTAATGCTAGTATCTTCTTTCTGATTATCTCCAATTTAACTTGTATATGTCTTATATGTATAGGATAGTTTGCATGTTGTCTCTCCCATTAAAATTTGAACTCCTTCAGGTCAGGAGCCAAGTTTTTTGTTTGTTTGTTTTGTTTGTTTTTTTACTTTCTATTGCATCCCCAGCATTTAGCACCACGTGCCTAGAGCATCAGACAAAATCTTGCCATTCATCATCTTGCTTTTTGGCAGTTATGATTGGTAATTGTGCTAAATAGTTTTAGAGATAAAATTAATTATTTAGACTACGCTATTGAGGAACTATCCACTTAAAATGTGAGCTCCTTTTCAATTCTTTTCAAGCACAGAAAGCAGATTTTCTCACTTTTGCATTTTGTAGGATACACCAGAATTCTACTAGTTAGTTACATTAACACTTGGCTACAAAGTTCTTAAAAAACAATCCTCACTAAAATTTCTGGAGCCCAGCTGTTTGAATCTCAGAGAAAACAGTCATCTTTAAGTAACTAACTAAAGAAAAATGTTTGAAAATGCTCAATAGTTCTTCCAAACAGGTTTAATAAGGCTCCATGACGTATGTAAACTATCTTCCATTTAAAATTCAGAAGTGTACAGTATTAGCTTTTGGGCCAAAAGAAGTGTTTTGGAGATGGTAAAGAAACATGTAAGGCTTACGGATAATATAGGATATCCCTACTAGAGATACTTATTCAGTTTTTTATAAGCATTTGGGGATTTTTTGGTAAAAATTAAATATTTCAACTGACTCTAAGAGGAAGATGTAGGAAAATGCCTAACCATAATTTCTGTAGCTTAGTTAAGAGTTGCTTGGACCTATATCACCAGGCTTAGGGTGAGGTAGAGAAAGAGGGGGCAGAACTGAAAAATATAAGTTAAAACCCCTCTAAAATGCCAAAATTCATGATACTTGTATACTTTACTGCTGCAAATAAAGTAGTGGTTAACCAAATATTTTATTCTAGTATTTTATTCTACTCTAGTTATTTATTGTTTTTTGTATAGGAGCTATGATTTTTCCTATGTAATAGGGCACTAAAATATAAGTTGCTTAGGATTATAAAGTCTAAAGTTGAATTAAATAATATGAAAAATTGGGGTTTTACTTAAGAACATAACTAATTGAATTCCCTTCTGATGAAGCCCTTTTAGCTTCAGATGTTTGGGATCAGCTTTTTAGTTCCTATTACATAGGAAAAATCATAGCTCCTATACAAAAAACAAACCAAAATCTCTAGATGATATATAATAATGTTTTTGCTTATATGAACAAGATGAATATGTAGAGATATATAAGGGTCAAATAAAAAAGGTCAACTAATAGTTCTAATTTTTTTTAAACAAGGGTGTCTATGAAAAAGGTGTGAACCTTCAAAAAGGAAGCTTTACTTCAGTTTCATATAGCTGTTAAGTCTCCAACACAGCATTTGAACGCAGGTCCTTCTTATTCCAAGCCCAGCATGCTGCATTCATTGAGTTGCCTAACTTTTTCCAAAAACCTGTAAGAAAAGGCTATGGATTCTTTTTTGTACATTTCTGCAGGTGGAGGTGTTTGACTTTCTCCTTTAAAGTTTATGAAACTTTATTTGGGAGAACAGGGGAAGAAGATGTATAACTATATCTACACAGACATTATTGGACTTGAGAAACTACTTTTCAATCATTTTCATTTTTCAAAAATGTATCAATTTTAGTATTCACATTTTCCAAAGTTATTAATATTTTTGGACAAAAAGCTTTTTACTCCAAAAGACTATTGGTATTTATGAAGGCCTAAAATAGATATAAATCATCACTTTGATATCAAACTCTGGGTTTAGAAAGATTATACAAATTCAATTTGAGTCCACCTCCCAGCTCTCTTTTTATCTAGCTTTACTCACATGGCTTCCTCCAGAAACACTGTTGTCTGGTTTGTCTAAGTCTTCATAACAAAGTGGAAAAGGTTCTCAGCTCCCATAAAATATTAGCAATTTATTCAATACAGAATAAGCTTTATTTAATTCCTCAAAACACAATGTACAAAGGATTCACCCCTAAGTCTCCTAGCCTGTCCAGACTACTATCCTTCTATCTCCTGTGCTATTCTATCTGTTCTCCATTTCTCCAAATGCAGAATAATAGTGTAGATTTGAGCCCTGTTCCTCACCCTTCAGGGAAGGGAACTCTTTCTCCAGTAAACCCCACTTTTCCCAAGGACCTATATAGTTCTTTAGACTTATTATAATACTATATTACAGCTGAGCTTTTCCAACTCTTGGTTCAGTCCCTTGCTGCTCCTCTACTATATAACTCCTACTAGATCCAAGAACTCAGCATTGTCCAGAAATTCCTGCTCAAAGTGCAAGAATCTTGATCCAAGTTCTTCTGTTTGCCCAAGAATTAACAAGTTACTTTGACACCTGTTGTTCTGCTGCTGTTTGGGATCTAAAAAGGATGTTTACCAGAACACATGGTTTCTAGAAGGGCCGAATTTGTTCAGGCTTTCTCCCAAGAAACCAAAATCTGTCCATCTCCTATCAGTTTGTGTCATCTCAGCTCTTGTTCTCCCTATCTGTCTAGTTCTCTAATGTAAAGGCCTACAATGTGAATCAATTAATTAACCTCAATGTATTTTCAGTGGACAAGTATACAGGGCAAGGCAAATTCATACCTTCAAAAAGCACACCTTCAATACAAAAGAAGGATCTTATCCTTTCATCTTTCTAATGGGGAGCTAACTTTGACCAAGGTCCTCTTAGACATACTCTCCACACAGAAATCTATATAATTTAAAACAGTTCATTTGAGGAGATTCTTCATGAGATATCTAATGTTACCTGTATCTAATGTAACCTGAACCCCTAAATTACTCTCTTCCATATGTAGTTGTAAAGTTTAAAAGGTTGAGTAATTCCATTACTGCATAAATGTTGTAACAACTTAAAAATAAACTACTTTTCTCTAGAATACATGGAAATTTAAAGGTTCTTGAATAAGATAAGAATCACTTTCCTTATACTTGCTAATAAATTAAAAAAGCAATAACTTACAGAATGAATATTTTTCTATAATATATTATGCTAACTAGTCTTCAAATAATATTACAAGTACATCCCTTTTAAAGACTTATTTTAGGGTTTCATCTATAGTTCTCTCAACTGCTCAAATATAGGTGAATAGCATGAAACATGAAAGAAGAAAGTGATAGAAAATAGGTATTATGCAACTATGAGTCTTGTTCTTTATATGCATGTCATAATGATGTGAAATATACAAACACATGTTATTTGTCTGGTCTTATTTGGTCTCAGTCACCTTGATTTTGGCTGTAAATTCTACAAGGCTTTACTCTTTTGTTATAATTTCCTACAGGACTTTCAAAGAGTTTAAAAATAACATTTCATTGGTTGAGTTGACAACAAAATTTGAGACTGAAGTTCTGTCATGGGATCATTCTCTTAAGCAGTTTAAAAAAATGACAAGAGAGTCAAGGGTAAGGAATATGGAAAAAAAAAAATTTGAAATACTGGTGTGCCCTGTCTGCTTGGCTCTACTTTAGCTTCATCTTCCAAAAGTGTTAGATTTGTAGTATTATAGAAGGCATATGTTTAGTTCATATCTCATCTTGTCTGTAAGAATAGAATAAAATGGGAAAATATCTGCAAACTATATTGATAGCATTTTTCTTGATCTATCAGTATAGTTATCATGTCCAAAAATTAAAGGGAAAATAAGGGAACATTTTCTGGAAACATTTGTTCATGAGGAAATAATTACTGACTCTTTGGAATCACCGTTTCCTTTTCTAGATTTTTAATAGCCATTCCTTTAATATGTTCTAAAATTTTCCCAGGAATCAAAGCCCAGCTCAGTTTCCATTCTCATTTCTTTTTTGAAAGGACTTTTGTCCCTCAAATTTCCAAGGGGATTAAAATTTATACATACATTTATTTTAAGCAGGACAGGGTAAAAAATCTGAATGGAGTAAACTTCAGGAAGAAGAGGTCATTGAATGAAAGTGTTCAAAGTGAAGCACAGAAATGGCAATATGGAAACTAGTTTTGACTACATGTTTGAAACTAGTTATTTTTCTTTAATTCTGTTTGTGGTGACAAGGTGGGAAATTGCAGAAGAGAAGAGATACTTCAGGCTCTCTTCTATTTTTGCAGTATCCTGAATTTGTTTTAATATCCCTTGTTGTCTTACAAAGTCATTAACTATTTGGACTTTCAGAGATTTGTTGCTTGGGCAAGGTTTTGTGCCAGACTGGTTAATTCCCTTTCCAGTTCTTTCTTCCATAGCTCTTATTTCTTTTATATCTTTTCTTCAAGAATTCTCATTTCATTTCTAAAAATAGTTGTAAACTCTTTAAAAAACACTCTTATTTCATCTCTTCCACAAATTCTCAAAGAGTTTGTACTCAAATTTGTTGAAGTTTTGGAATCATTCTCTCTTGAGTTTGTGTCTTGAGCTTCCCTGCTATTCTAATAGCTCTCTATAAGTGGGGTTCTTTTTTTATATGCTCATTCTTCCAGCATATTTCTCAACTTCTTGATGTTAGAGTAAGGCTCTGTGGCATGGAAGATCTGAGCTGGGTCCTGTTGCTGCCTTCTTAGAGCACTAAGTATTGTTAGTTGGTACTTCCAACATATTTTGATTCATGGCAAAATCTGATTGCTGCCACCTGTGGTCTTTCTGCAAGTCTTTGTGACCTAGGTGTTGGTTTGAGCAGTAGTAGACTGCCGCTGGACTCAATTCCTACCAATCAGCTGGGAAGTTCTGCTGGCTCAGAATGATAGAACTACAAGCTCCACTTTGGTATGGGATTCCTGCTATCATCATTCCTTTGCAATTTGGGCTAAAAGCTGGGATTAAGACCCAGCTCTACTCCTAGAAACAACCTCCTCTCTGCTTTTATCTTCTGAATTTCCTCCTTTCTTCATACATTGTCTAGGTCCTCCTAGCCTGAGAATGCCAACCCTGGTGTGATTCTATTCTTACTCACCCTGTAATTTGAGCTGGATAGTGTAAGATAAAACAGCCATTTGACACCTATTTCCCTATCTGTGCCCTGGTATGGCTCTGGTATGGCTCTGGTATGGCCCTGGTATGGCTCTGTGCCCTGTGATGGATCTGGAACCTCCCCTTGCCCTGGTGCACCTTCTCCTTGGGCACCAGTGTGCTCTGTGTAAACCATGCTCCTGTGCTAATTACACATAGTAAATGCTTAATAAATTTTGTTGACTGAATGAATGCCCCATTCCAACCCTAGTGGTTCAGAGTTTTTTTGTCCTTCTAGACAAAAGATTCACTATGATTTTTTCTAGACTTCTCCAATAGGATTCAGCCTGGTGAATATTCTAGATCTTTTGAAGAAATGTTGATGAGGGGTGCTCAGTTACATTGCTTCCTGCTAATCCACCATTTTGGCTCCAGCCCAGGGTTTTGCCTTTCATTGAATCCCCACTGCTTAACAGATTGCCTGGCACATAGTAGGCATATAATAAAAAATTGTTCACTGACTGAAAAACTATATTTTTTGCCTCTTGCAGGGTAATTCAGAGCTTCAGGCTTTTGTTGTTGTTGTTGTATAACTTTGTAACTTTTGTACTCTCTTGTTTGACTTGAGTATGTACTTCTAGGTATTCTTTGTTCAGCTAATCAGTATGTGGTACTAGTAGATTTATAATACGCTCTGATTTTCAGTCACTCATGAATGCCATAGACCAAAAAAAGAGGAAAAGTATGGCTAGATCAGCAAAATTTTATCACCATGACGAAGAAATTACTTAAAGTTTACTAAGTCATTTACCTATGGTGGGTCAGCAAAAGCATCTTGATATGCCAATAACATCATATTATCTTCAATCTTGAGAGTTCTTTAGGTAGAAAAGTCAATTGCCAGAGTTCAGATTAGATAATGAATTGTTTTTAAAAAAAAAAGGTGGATGGCAATTTGGAACTATGTGCAAATGGCTTTGACCCTTTGACCTAGCCATACCACTGCTGGGTTTGTACCCCAAAGAGATAATAAAGAAAAAAAACTTGTACAAAAATATTTATAGCCATGCTCTTTGTGGTAGCAAAAAAATTGGAAAATGAGAGAGTGTCCATCAATTCGGGAATGGCTGAACAAATTGTGCTATCTGATGGTGATGGAATCCAGGAATTGATACAAAGTGAAAGGAGCAGAACCAGGAGAACATTGTACATAGAGACTGATACGTTATGGCACAATTGAATGTAATGGACTTCTCTATTAGCAGCAAATGACAATTTAGAGGAACTTTTAAGAAAGAACACTATCCACATGCAGAGAAAGAACTGTGGAAACAGAAATGCCTTAAAAAAATATGTGATAGATCACATAATGTGATAGAGATATGATTGGAATTTATGTTAAAAGATCATGCTAATGAAGATATGAATAACACAGAAATAGCTTTTGAACAAGGTTACATGTATAATCCAGTGGAACTGCTTGTTGGATTCAGATATTCTAAATTTTTAAAAAGGGGGAAAGAGGAATGTTATACATTGAGTTATTCAACTGGAAAAAAATTTTGGTGCTTTTATCTCAGGAACATAATCCTCAGTGACATAATATATAATTTTATTTAACTAATTGTTTATTTATGTTAATTGTTTCCTTTCTGATTTTATATTCTAAGTTTCCCAAGGCTTAGAATTAAAAGATCCTAGAACTGGAAAGAACATTAGAAGTCATTCAGTCCAATTCCTACTTAATAAAAAGAACTAACATTTAAACTGCACTTTGAGGCTGACAAACCATTTTATATATATGTTAACTGATTTCTGATTCTCACAACAATACTAAGGGAGAAGCACTATTATTATCTCCATTTTTACAGGCCAAAAAACTGAGGCTGGAAGAGGTTAACTGACTTCCCCAGGGTCACACAGCTAGTAAATATCTGAGGCAGAAATCAAATCCATGCCCAGTGCTCTATCCCTACATTCCCTAGGTTCCTACTTGGTCCCTCCTTTTTCTCCCTGCAGACCATGGTTATTTTGTTTGGGTAGTAGGACAGTAATCCAAAGAAACAAAATGGAAAACCTAAGTGTACATGAACAGCTGGAGATGATTTAGAAAAAGAATATTTATGGAGTCCACTTTGTGTACAAAACACTCATTTTATTAGACCCATTATAATAAATACTGAAGGAAAACACAACATAATTAACATACTTGACCCTTAACTTGAGGAAGCTTGCAGTCTAAAGGGAAATTTGTAAGAAAAAATATAAAAAACAAACACAAAAGCAAAAATTCAATATCAATTTAAAATAGAAAGATATTCAAAAATAAGGAGATGTTGGGATGGATTGTGTAACTAGAACCAATAAGAGTTACCCTAAAATGCACTCACAGAGCCTAATACAAGAGACAGCTTATATTAATAAAATACTTTTAAGTATGAAAAAATTCTTGACTCACAAGTCTTTACAAAAAGATAGGGAAAATATTACCCCCTTTTTACATGTGACAAAACTGAGAGTTGTAGAAATGCAAGTTAATTGCAATAGTGAATATAAAGCATTTTAAAGTTTATAAACTTTATGTACAAAGTTTATTCATTTTATGAACATTTTTTCATTTTATGAAATGACTTGCCATCAGATATTAATAGCCAGAGTGGTTCAAACACAAGCTAAAAACCAATAACTTTTAAAATCTGCACTTTGTAGTCCAGAGTTTTTTCTTATGTCAGCTAACAATCTATTACAAGATCAAGGAACAAATGACTAAATCCTCTAAAACCTCACAACAGAAACTCATACTTAATTAAAGGTTCTAAAATCTGCTGATCTCAGGCAATAATCAAAATACCTAAAGAGATATAATAACAAAATGAATTTATATATAGTACTTCCCCTGTGAGAAGTTTCAGAGGACTAATGATTAAAACACTTAATATTTGGCAGTTACTACCAACTTTTTTTTTTTAACCCTTACCTTCTCTCTTGGAGTCAATACTGTGTATCGGCTCCAAGGCAGAAGAGTGGTAAGGGCTAGGCAATGGGGGTCAAGTGACTTGCCCAGGGTCACACAGCTAGGAAGTGGCTGAGGCCAGATTTGAACCTAGGACCTCTAGGCCTGGCTCTCAAATCCACTGAGCTACCCAGCTGCCCCCTACTACCAACTTTTTAAAGAAGAAGCAAATAAATTTTCTCAACCTGTTAGATGTATAGAAGATAGGGTTTTTATCCACTGAGTGAGTGAGTGAGTGAATGTATGAGAATGTGGGTGTGCATGTGTGAGTGAGTGTGTGTGTGTGTGTGTTAGGAATATAAAGAGCTCAAAAAGATTCTAATTTTAAGTTTCAAAATTATATTAACTTTTTAAACCACTGAGTTATTATTTCACATTATCAGGGGATAATTTAAAGTCCCTTGTTAACAGTCAGAGTAAGTAGGGGTTCTGACTTATTTAAAAAAAAACTCCACTTAAAATGTCAGAGTGATATAAGGAAGAAAAAAAGACTGGTTCATGGGGCAAATGAACAATTTTACTCTTTGGTTACAAATTATATTACATAATTATAAAATGTGAAAAGTGAAACAAGAACCAGGCATTAGTAATAACTAACCTACTACACTGCTGCTCAGGTTATCAGTTGACCCAAACATCATTTAAGGAATTTGGAGTCATGATAAAATATAACTAAAATGTACAACAACTTTTGACTCCGAGATTTTTCAGGGAGATAGAAAACCCAAGGAAATAAAAAACACTAAAATATTAGAAACAGTAATTTTTGAGAGAACAAAGAACTGGAAACAAGATAAATGTCCACCAAGTAGAGAATGGCTAAATAAAGTACATCGATGTAATAGAATAGTATTATGTGATAGGAGAAATAAGTATAAAGAATTCATACATGGGAAACTTTAAGTGAATTGATACAGACTGAGGTACACAGAGCCAGGGGGGGAAATGTATACAGTGACTTCAACAATCTAAATAAAAAGAACAAAGAATGAAATGGAACAATGAATAATTATAACAGTCAAGCTCAGCTACAGAGAAGAGATGAGAAAATACAATTCCTCCCTTATTTTTAGATTAGGAGAAGAGTCCTATGGGCATGGATCACTACACATATTATTATTATCAGACTTACATGACTGATTGATAAGTTTTCTGAAATGTTTTTTCCCTTTTTAATTTTTGTTACTAGTAATAACTCAGGTATATAGAGAAGACAAGGAATACTTTCAGAAATGGTAATGTGAAAACAAAAGATGAAAAGTGAAATTTTTAATTGAGAAAATCTATGTATTAAAAAAAATTTTTAAGGTAAATTAGAAAAGGCTTTTAGAAAGAAGGTTAAAATAGCAGGTGGATGACCTAAGAAAGGTTATTTCATTTTTTCTTTTTTTAAAGTACAAATATCTTTTTTGCCAAGTTAATTTATTCACTTTTTCCTCCATCTGGATAAAGAATTTTCCTAAATGGCTATGGAAGGTAATAGCTATAGATGTAAGAAATGGCAGAGTTCCAAATACTATGCAATTATATTGGACTCTCTGAATCTCAGAAACAAAAAAAAAAAAGAGCCATAGCGTTTTTTACTTCAATTTTATTCTTTTTTCAGTTCTAAATCCTTTCCTTTTCCCCTTCCCTCTATTAAGATGCTAAGAAAAACATAACCTATCACAAATACAGATGGTCATGTTAAACCAATTCTCATATTAGTTATCTCCAAAAAAATTTTTTATCTTTAAAAAAAAAAGTAAAAATGCTTCAATCTGCACTCTCAATCTATCAGCTATCTTGAAGTGGACAGCATGTTTCAACATGAATGCTCTGGAATTATAGTTGGTTATTGTGTTAATCAGTTACTAAGTTTTTTCAAGCTGATTATCTTTACTGTATTATTGTTACTGTATAAACTGTTCTACTGGTTCTTTTCACTTTACTTTGTGTCAATTCATACAACTCTTATCAGGTTTTTCAGAAACTATCCCCTTCATTATTTCTTAGAACACTGTAATATTCCATCATATTTACATACCACAATTTGTTCAGCCATCCTCAAATGATAGATATCTCAGTTTCTAATTTTTTACTATCAGAAAAAGAACTACTGTAAATATTTTTCTACACATAGGTGCTTTTCTTTTTTTAGATCTCACTGAGGTATACAGACCTAGGACTGGTACTGTTGGACTAAAGGCTATACTTAGTTTAATGGGTTTTTTTGGCAATCATTCTAAATTGCTCTCCAGATTGGTTCATAGCTCCACCAATGGTTCACAGTTCTATCAATAGTGCATTAGTATAACTCTCTCCCCCATAGAGATGCAACTTTCTGAAAAGGTCTTGATAAATTATCATATCTACTTCAACAACTATGGTAAAGTACACATGCTTCTGATGATTCTTTAAATTTAAATGAAATATTAAAAAAGATGACTATGAAATAAATAACACATGAGTAAGGAAATCTTATACGTAGTTGTAATATTTCATTACTACTATTTCATACCAAGGAAAAGGATTATCTATGAAAATAAACCATGGTAAGCATTTTGAAACAAAAAGTCAACCTGCTCTACTCAAAGTTTTTCCTGTAGTAGCTCTTTCCATATTTCAAGCAAATGTTGCTCAACTATGTGTTAAAAGTCTATGGCTTCACTCTCTTTCCCTTATACAAAGTCAGTATGGTCTGACACTACACACAAAACTGTTTCTGTCAAAAGGATCTAACTCAAACTTCTAATATTTGGTGTCTGAACATTGCTTTCACTCAAAGAGGCCAATTATAACTGACTTCCAACATGTAACTGAAATCAAACATTAATTATCTTTCCTATTCAAAGGTGAGAGCAAAAGAACAACAACTTTGAAAGAATTAAGAACTCTGATCACTTCCATGGTCAACATGTCTCCAAAGGACCCACAAAGGTGATGTATACAAGGTGCACAAACATACATTTTTTGATATTTTTGCTGTGCATTTGTTTGGCTTAACAGCAGAGATATTAAAGGGATTATTGTTTTTTTTTTCCTTTCTCCCCATTTTGTTTTTTTTAAAACCTTTACTTTCTGTTTTAGAATCAATACTAAGTATATACTAAAGTATATTTACACACACACACACACATAACACATGTGCACACAAACACACGCTCTATGCACTGCTATCTAGCTGCCCCTCTCTCGAATTTTAATACATCTGAGTAGGAGGTAGGTGGAAGGAAGAACAGAAAAAAGATGTTGAAGGGAAGAAGAGTAGCAATATTAATGTTCCCCTCAAAAGAGGTTGATTGTGCCATTTTTTAAAATGGCCAAAACAGAAGTACATTCGGAAGGAAATCCTGATAAGCTGAATGACTTTGAAAAATAAAGCATAAAATTAATCCTTACACAGATAGATTCATACTCCTGATCTTTCTGCCTAGGACTTGATCCATATTTTCCTTTATCTCCCCCAAACCCCAAAACATGATTAGGCATTGAAATGTAGTACAAACACCTCTTCTTCTGGTATACAGCCTAGGCAAGAATCTATCCCCTCAGGTCCTTCCCCATCCAAAAGATTTTCCTATAGGAAATTCCATGCCATGAAATATTATTTCACTGAGAGAATGTAAGTTCTAATCCAAGAAATAGTCATTCATAATTCCTTTTCCTCCTCCAAGGTCCTGTAACCCCTTTAAAGTTTACTTACAATGTTCTCCCTTTGATTTTCCAATAGCTATTAAAGATAGTAAGTTTTTTTTAAAAAATAGTTTTATATATAAGTCCTGAAATCATATGAGCCTTAATTTTATATCTTTGCTTGTTATCTGTGATTTTATTTTTCTTAGGTTTCCTTAATGTTTGACAAGTTTACAACTTCAATCTCTTTCTGACATCCATTTCTTATGGTCTCAAAAAGAAATTAAAAAGGGAATGACCCAAATTCTTCAATTTGTTGAAAAACCATTTTTTCACTGATAATTAGGTTTGACGTTGTAATTTATTTGGGAGTGGTAAATTTATCTCTTCTGCTTTTCAGAACATCATATTACAACTGTTTCTTTAATTGAGAAGTAATTTTGGACAATTTGTACTGCTTTTCCTTTTTTATATGAAAGGGTTCTTCCTTAGTGCTGATTTGTAATGAGAGTTCTGAACCTTAATTAACCATAATGTTGCTTGATGAGTTAAACTAAAAAGTTTTTTCTTTTCTCTTTCACCATCCAGTTCAAGAACTTCTCATTACTTTTTTTTTTAGATTTAGTGTTTTTTTTAATTAATTTGGTCAATTTTGAACATGATTCCCTGGTTACAAAAATCATTTTCTATTCCTCCTTCCCTTCGCCCCTCCCCTCCCCTCCTGTAGCCGAGACACAATTCCACTGGGCACTACGTGTGTCTTTGATCAAAAGTCATTTCCATATTGTTGGTATTTGCACTATGATGTTCATTCAGAGTCTACATCCCCAGCCAAATCCCCCTCGACCCATGCAATCAAGCAGTTATTTTTCTTTGGTGTTTTTACTCCCACAGTTTTTCCTCTGCTTGTGGATAATGTTCTTTCTCATAGATCCCTCCAGGTTGTTCAGGATCACTGCATTGCCACTAATGGAGAAGTCTATTATATTTGATTATACCATAGTGTATCAGTCACTGTGTACAATGTTCTCCTAGTTCTGCTCCTTTCATTCTGCATCACTTCCTGGAGGATTTCAAGTCCCAATGGAATTCCTCCAGTTTATTATTCCTTTGAGCACAATAGTATTCCATCACCAACATATACCACAATTTGTTCAACCATTCCCCAATTGGAGGGCATCCCTTCATTTTCCAATTTGTTACCACCACAAAGAGTGCAGCTATAAATATTTTTGTACATGTCTTTTTCCTAATTATCTCTTTGGGGTACAAACCCAGCAGTGCTATGGCTGGATAAAAAGGCAGTTTTTTAGTGCCCATTAGGCATAGTTCCAATTTGCCCTCCAGAATGGTTGGATCAATTCACAACTCCACCAGCAATGAATTAATGTCCCAACTTTGCTGCATTCTCTCCAGCATTCATTACTTTCCATAGCTGTCATATTAGCCAATCTGCTAGGTGTGAAGTGATACCTCAGAGATGTTTTGATTTGCATCTCTCTGATTATAAGAGATTTAGAACACTTTTTCATGTGCTTATTAATGATTTTGATTTCTTTGACTGAAAATTGCCTATTCATGTCCCTTGCCCAATTATCAGTTAGAGAATGGCTTGATTTTTTGTACAGTTGATTTAGCTCTTTGTACATTTGAGTTAGACCTTTGTCAAAGGTTTTTGTTATGAAGATTGTTTCCCAGTTTATTTCCCTTCTGATTTTGGTTGCATTGGTTTTGTTTGTACAAAACCTTTTTAATTTGATGTAGTCAAAATTATTTATTTTACATTTCGTGACTCTTTCTAAGTCTTGCTTGGTTTTAAAAATTTTCCCTTCCCAAAGGTCTGACATGTATACTATTCAGTGTTCACATAGTTTACTTATAGTTTCCTTCTTTATGTTCAGGTCATTCACCCATTCTGAGTTTATCTTGGTGTAGGGTGTGAGGTGTTGATCCAAGCCTAATTTCTTCCACACTGTCTTCCAATTTTCCCAGCAATTTTTATCAAATAATGGATTTTGGTTCCAAAAGCTGGGGTCTTTGGGTTTATCATAGACTGTCTTGCTGAAGTCACCTACCCCAAGTCTATTCCACTGATCCTCCTTACTGTCTCTTAGCCAGTACCAAATTGTTTTGATGACCACTGCTTTATAGTATAGTTTGAGATCTGGTACTGCAAGGCCCCCTTCCTTTGTATTTTTTTCATTATTTCCCTGGATATCCTTGATCTGTTTTACCAAATGAACTTTGTTATGGTTTTTTCTAATTCTGTAAAAAAGTTTTTTGGAAGTTTGATAGGTATGGAACTAAATAAATAGATAAGTCTGGGTAGGATGGTCATTTTTATTGTGTTAGCTCATCCTACCCATGAGCAGTTAATGGCTTTCCAATTGCTCAGATCTAGTTTTAGTTGTGTGGAAAGTGTTTTGTAGTTGTGTTCATATAGTTCCTGTGTTTGTCTCAGCAGATTCCTAAGTATTTCATATTGTCTAGGGTGATTTTGAATGGAATTTCTCTTTCTAATTCCTGCTCCTGAGATGTGTTGGAGATAAATAGAAATGCTGATGAATTATGTGGGTTTATTTTGTATCCTGCAACTTTGCTAAAGTTGTTGACTATTTCCACTAGCTTTTTAGTTGATTCTCTAGGATTCTTTAAGTAGACCATCATATCATCCACAAAGAGTGATAACATGGTCTCTTCATTGCCAATTTTAATACCTTCAATTTCTTTTTCTTCTCTAATTGCTACTGCTAGTGTTTCCAATACAATGTTAAATAATAAAGGTGATAATGAGCATCCTTGTTTCACTCCTGATCTTATTGGGAATGCATCTAGTTTATCCCCATTGCAGATGATGTTGGCTGATGGTTTTAAATAGATAGTGTTTATTATTTTTAGGAAAGACCCGTCTATTTCTATACTTTCTGGTGTTTTTAATAGGAATTGGTGGTGTATTTTGTCAAAGGCTTTTTCTGTGACTATTGAGATAATCATGTGAGTTTTGTGGGTTTGCTTGTTGATATGGTCAATTATGTGGATGCTTTTCCTGATATTGAAATCCTACTTGATCATAGTGAATAACCCTCCTGATCACTTCCTGGAATCTTTTTGCTAGTATCCTATTTGAAGATTTTTGCATCTGTGTTCATTAAGGAGATTAGTCTATAGTTTTCTTTCTCTGTTTTTTACCTGCCTGGCTTTGGAATCAGTACCATATTTGTGTCATAAAAGGAATTTGGTATAACTCCCTCTTTGCTTATTATGTCAAATAGTTTGTATAGTATTGGGATTAACTGTTCTCTCAATGCTTGATAGAACTCACTTGTGAATCCATCAGGCCCTGGGGATTTTTTCTTAGGGAGTTCTTTGATGGCCTGTTCAATTTCTTTTTCTGATATGGGATTATTTAAGAATTCTATTTCTTCTTCTGTTAATCTAGGCAATTTATATTTTTGTAAAATATTCATCCATATCACCTAGATTGGCATGTTTATTGCCGAATAATTGGGCAAAATATTTTTAAATGATTGCCTTAATTTCCTCTTCATTGGAGGCGAGTTCTCCGTTTTCATCTATGATACTATTAATTTAATTTTCTTCTTTCCTTTTTTAATTAGATTGAACAGTACTTTGTCTATTTTGCTTGTTTTTTTCAAAATTCCAGCTTCTAGTCTTATTAGTTCAATAGTTCCATTGCTTTCAATTTTATTAATTTCTCCCTTAATTTTTAGGATCTCTAATTTGGTTTTCTTCTGGGGATTTTTAATTTGTTCCCTTTCAAGTTTTTTGATTTGCATGTCCAAATCATTAACCTCTGCTCTCCCTAACTTGTTAATATATGAACTCAAGAATATAAATTTTCCCCTGAGTACTGCTTTGGCTATATCCCATAGTTTGAAAGGATGTCTCATCATTGTCATTTTCTTCAATGAAATTGTTCATTGTTTCTATGATTTGTTCTCTAACTAACCAATTTTGGAGAATCATATTGTTTAATTTCCAATTAATTTTTGATTTGGCTCTCCATGTACCTTTACTGATCATTATTTTTATTGCCTTATGATCTGAAAAGGTTGCATTTATTATTTCTGCTTTTCTGCATTTTTATGCTATGTTTTTATGACCTAGTATATGGTCAATATTTGTGAATGTACCATGTGCTGCTGAAAAGGTGTATTCCTTTTTGTCCCTATTAATTTTTCTCCATATATCTATTAACTCTATTTTTTTAAAGATTTCATTCACCTCTTTGACCTCTTTCTTATTTATTTTTTTATTTGATTTATCTAAATTTGATAGTGGTTGGTTCAAGTCTCCCACTAGTTTAGTTTTACTATTTCCTCCTTCAATTCTACTAGTTTTTCCATTAGAAATCTGGGTGCTATACCATTTGGTGCATACATGTTGATTAGTGATATTTCTTCACTGTCTATGCTCCCTTTTATCAGGATGTATTTACCTTCCCTATCCCTTTAAATCAGGTCTACTTTTACTTTGGTTTTGGCAGATATGATGATTGCAACTCCTGCCTTCTTTCTATCAGTTGTAGCCCAATAGTCTTGCTCCAACCTTTAATTCTGACCTTGTGAGTGTCAACCCGCCTCATATGTGTTTCTTGAAGACAACAAATGGTAGGGTTTTGGATTCTAATCCACTCTCCTATTCGTCTACATTTTATGGGTGAGTTCATCCCATTCACATTCAGAATTATGATTGTCACTTGTGAGTTCCCTAGAATTTTGATATCCTCTCCTAGTTCTGCCCTTTCTTCTTTTGCTATATCCTTATAAACCAGTGATTTACTTTTAACCAATCCCCCTAATCCCCTCCCGTGATATGCTTCCCTTTCTGGTCCCTCCCGTTTTGTTTTGTTTTTTTTTAATTTTGGGTCTTTTAAGTTTCCTCCCCTGCTCCTTCCTCCCTTTTTGTACTCCCTCTCCCCTACCCCCATTGGTTTTACCTTCTCCTTACCCTGTAGGATAAAATAGAATTCAAAATACTAATGGATCTAGATGCTCTTCCCTCTCAGAGTTGATTTCTCTGACAGTAAGATTTAAGTATTCTCTATTAGCACTCTCTTCCTCTCCTTCTAATAGGAGTATTCGTCCCCTCCCCTTCCCATGTATATCTTTGTGTGAAAAATATTATTCTATTTATTTTGTTTCTTCATGTATCTCTTGATGCCCTCTTCGATTCTCCCCCCTTTCTCTCTTTTTTCATATCATCTTTTAGCCCTTAATGCCCCAATCTTTTCCTATGAGTGATTCTTCTAATTACTATTATAATGAATACAGTTTTTGAGAGTTACAAATGACATTTCTCCCATATATTAATATATATATATATATATATTAATATATTTGTTCTAATTGTAGCCCTTAAAGAAGAGAGTTTGAATACAAAAAATTTTTTTTCTCCTTTTCCCTCTTTTTCTTATTCACCTTTTCGTGTTTCTCTTGATGTGTTTGGATATCAAACTTTCCACTTAGTTCTGGTCTTTTCTTTACAAATACTTGGAAATCTTCTATTTTGTTGAATGTCCATACTTTTCCCTGGAAGTATATAGTCAGTTTTGATGGATAGGTGATTTTTGGTTGAAGACCCAGTGTTCTTGCCTTTCTGAAAATCATGTTCCAGGTCTTACGGTCTGTTAGTGTGGAAGCTGCCAGGTCTTGTGTGATCCTGACTGGTGCTCCTTGGTATCTGAATTGTCTCTTTTTGGCTTCTTGTAGAATTTTCTCCTTAGCGTAAAAGCTCTGGAATTTGACAATTACATTCCTGGGAGTTGTCTTTTGGGGATTTAGTATAGAGGGTGTTCTATGAACTCTTTCAATGCCTATTTTGCCCTCTGTAATAAAGATGGTAAGCTGAAATAGTCCTGTTCAAGAACATCAGGGCAGTTTTCTTGGATGATTTCTTGTAGTATGATGTCAAGATTTCTGTTTATTTCTGGCTTTTCAGGTAGATCAATCATTCTCAAATTGTCTCTCCTTCCTCTGTTTTCCTAATGTCATCTTGTCAATGAGATATTTTATGTTTTCTTCTATTTTGTCAATCTTTTGACTTTGCTTTATTAATTCTTGCTGTTTTGCAAGATCATTGGTCTCCAGTTGCTCAATTCTGGTACTTAAGCCCTGGTTTTCTGCTTTAACCTTTTAATTTTTTGCTATAATTTTTTGATTTTCAGCTATAATTTTTTGATTCTCTTTTTGAACCATTTCTCATTTCTCTTGCCAGAAGGTTTCCATCTTTTTTGATAAGCTCCGATTTAAATTCTTCCAGAGCTTGTGGTCAATTTCCATTTTTTAAAGAAGGCTTTGGTTCTGTTTGAATTTTGTCCTGAATATCCTCTGTAGCCTGAGTTTTTCCTCCATAAAAATTTTCGAGGATCACTGCCTTTTCTTTTCCTTTTTTTGGAAGGAGTCTGGGGCGCCTGTGCGCAATTAGCCATCACCTTCCCTTTTTGGTCAGATATCTGAGTGAGCTGGGCAGGTTCTCTGTGTTTGGAGTTAAGGAGCAAGAATTTTGCCTGTGGCAAGCTCTTGAATCTCCGCAGCTGCACTACCTTCCCAGGGATGCCCATGGTCTGCATTCCTCCCTGCCAGATGGGATTTTGGGTGTAACTGCTCTCGGGGGTAGGTCCTTGGTGGTATTAGTCAGCACCCAAGACCTAGAGCTGCCCCTTGCTCACTCCAGAGGTGCCCCTCACTCATTCATTGATTTGGGCGTGCGCTGGCTCTGAGCGGCCAAGGGCTGTGCTCCCTGCCCACCTGCCAGGTTTTTGGATGTAACTGTTCTATGGGGTAGGTCCTTGTTGGTCTTAGTCAGCACCCAAGACCTAGAGTTGCCCTTTGCTTACTCCAGAGGTGCCCCTTGCTCACTCACTGATTCTGATGCGCTGGCTCTGACTCTGCCTCCATAGGTGGGGTGGGGGAGGGTAGATCAGCTCACATTTGGGTGGGAACTTTTCCCCCCTTTATAGTGTAGAAATGCCCAAATCCCACATACCTTCAATACTGCACCCTACTGTAGAGTCCCTTCGTTCTTATAAAAATGTTTTTTTGGGTCTTTTAGGTAGTCTATATCGGTTGATCTAAGAAGAGGAAGTGTCCCACATCTGGACTGCCACCATGCTTACCTGGAAGTCCTCTCTCATATACTTTAGAAGGCATGATTTTCTGAAATAAGGTCATTAGATTTTTTAATGCATTGTGCTTTCTTTTTCAACGAACTATGTCTCCATTTTTGTGACTGATACTCTTCTCTATCACCATTAAAATTCTGTGTAACTGTCAATTTCTTTGTCTTTAAGTTAAATTCACAAGTTCATAGGTTCAGAAGTTTAGTATTCTCCTCTAAGTTAAGTTATAGGTTCAGTTTCCCTACAAATCACTTTAATTAAAAGAAGCCTGTTACCCCTATACCACTAATAGTCCTTGACCAATTAGTGGAAACCTGTTATCTACATACCATTAATTATTCTTGCAGGTGACTAAATCAATGAAAACTTCCTAGTGACAGGGTTGGAGGAGGTGTTGCTAGCCCCTCATTCCCAATGTTCAATTAAATATATTGTCCTCCACATCTCTGATGCATCTGACATTTTAACCAATCATATTGTTTTTCCCGACTATGATGCTACCTTCTATTTTTTGGATATCCCTCCTTTTCTTTATAAAAATGAGGTGTCAGCTTTCATTCAGCTGTTAGCTTACTAAGGAGGGTGAGACCCCACTTAATGGCAATCTTGCACTTTGCTAATAAAATATTTGAAGATTTGTGCCTCAGCTTAATTTCAATCATAAGAGATCTTTAGATAATTTTTACACATTCTTTAAAGTCAGCTCTCACCTTGAGAGATCTTATTTTAATTCTGCATACTTTTGATATTATACAATTCCCTTCTACTTTGGCATTTTCTATTTCAAAATCTGCCATTTCCCATCCCCATTTTCTACCTCTTGTTTCTGGAAACAATAATCAATTCAACACTACCAATCTTGTTAGGAAAAGGTATATCAATATATTGTACTATGAATCTACTTAGATCTTTGTGACTTCCAGACAAAATCACATATCCCTACCCTCTTATCCCCTATATATGTTGTCTTCCCCAAAAGAATGTAAGCTTTTGGAGAGCAAGAATTTTCTTATATCTTGTATATATATTTCCAATATTTAGTGCCTACAGTGCCTAGGACATTGTTGTTGTTATTTAGTTTTGAATTTTCAGTTGTATCCAACTCTTTATGACCCATTTGGGGTTTTCTTGACAAAGATACTAGTTTGCCATTTCCTTTTCTAACTTATTTTACAAATGATGAAACTGAGGCAAACAGGGTTAAGTAACTTGCCCAGGGTCATATAACTTTTATGTGTCTGAGGTCAGAACTCAGAAAGGTAAGTCTTTCTGACTCCAGGCTCAGCACTCTCTCTACTTTAGAACACAGTGAGCATTTAACAAATTCTTTTCCATTCATTCATTTTCTAAGGTAACAGAGATGAGCTGAAAAGCCATGACTTTTTATTCCACTATCTTGCTAGAAGTAGCAAGGAATATTTTTTAAATAGTCAATTAATGTCATGTATACTTTCTTCTTAATCCATTACCACCCCTAATCTCATGTATATTTATTATGCATTCATAAAAATATTTACCTGAGAAAATAAAACTACTTATGTATGATATATTCTTCAGCAAGAACTGATTTTCTGAACAGCCATCCAATTGTTCCGTATAGAATATTGTTTCTCTTATAAGAGCCTTCTCAAATATGAATTTGGGAATACAATCTATATTCTCAATCTTAATGATGCCAAGATCTTGAAAATTTATGACACAGAGTAGTCAAATAAAGGAAAAAAATAGATGAATAAAACTAAAAAATTTGCCACTTTTACAATTAGGCAAAAGAAAAACACTAAGGATTAAGAAACTATAGAGAGAAAAGGAGGCAACATATAATTTATGTAATACAAATATGAAATTATGATCCTATAACTTAAGCATAGTTCTTACAAATAATTTGATACTTACCACATGATGACTTGAAAAGTAATTACTTATATAACAATGTGTCTCTGACTACATTAGTCTCCAACTACATAGTACATATAATCTCTTATCTCATATTACTGCCAGTCACAATACTTTGTACAAAGGAAGTGTTATATTTATATTGAATGAAAATACTTACCCGTCGAAATGACACAACATAAAATGTATCACCCCTTCTTCGGATTGCTTCAAAGAAGTCTTGATAACTTCTAGGTGAGGCATAATAAACTTGTAGCTCACTCCCTGAATTCCTACAGAAACAAGAAAAAAAGAGAAAGGTAGTGCCTTGGTGCATGAGAATAGTCATATCTTATCTGAATGCCTTCCATTCTAAGGATACCAAGGTTTCCTTTTAAAGGGTCTCTCCCAATAATGTATATCTGAGGAAATAATTACTAGAAATAACATTAGTTTAATCTAAGATATTATCTAAATGTCCATACCTGAAACAAGTGAAAATATCCAACCATCAAGAACCTACACCAGAAAACATTCTAACTCAACTGATCCCAAATCAGAATTCCATATTCAATTGGAAAGAGACAAAAATTATGGCAACAGAATCAAAATATTAGGAAATTGGAAATTTTCTTTGCAAAGTAGTAGTTTTTGTAAGCAACCATCATCATTTATAAAAATCAAGCCTTATAATTCCTACCCCTTCTAAATTGTTTTATTCTTTTCACAAACTAAAAACAAAAACATAACAACCAGTTATGTGATTGATGAAAAATGTTTTAATTTACATAGCAATAACTAAGCTACTCTTCACTATAAGTGCAAATGACGTATGTTTTGCCATGTCAATGTAGAAATGTTATATATCAGTATTTTAAATCGGCAACTGCAACTATTTCAATTCCTAAAAAAACATGGTAGATTCTGAAGAAGTATACTCTAAAAATCAAGCAAAGATGGCACAATAGGAGCCCAGTTCCTTCCAAAACTTCTCCAACAATTTTGAAGAATTCCAGACTGAGTAGTGATTGAGAATTCAGAAGAGAAACTATAATGTGTCAACCTTCCAGCTCAAGATCACAAATTCAGCCTATTGGCAAGTGACCAAGACAGAATTATGACAAGAGTGGGATGGGAACAGACATTCAAAAACCCAGATGTTAGAGTTAGGCAAGCAGAGTGAAGATTCAGTATAGATCCAGGCCAACAACACAAGTCTTTCAGAAAGGACAGAAACACAGACTTAGTATTGACTCCCAAGTCATTCAGAAAACATATGAGACTCAGTTCCCCACCAAGGAAAGGAAATGGAAGCTGTCTCCCAGAGAAGCATGGATCCCTGACTTAGTCCTCAAAGCTCTCAGCTAAGCCAGCAAATACTGAGTTGCACAAAGCAAACTACTATAAGAATGAATAAACAAAAAAAAAGATAAAGATCTATTATGATGGTAGGGATATCCAAGACAGAAATTCAAAAAAGAATAATTCCAAAACACCTGCAAGTAAAGTCTCAAAGAAAAATACAGCTTTTACACAAAGTATATAAAAACTTCTATATGAAATGATATAAGAGGGTTGGGATTTTAAAGTTCGAATATATGCTATAATTGAAATGACAGAAGATAGAATTTAGAATGATGTGAAAGGAGAGTAGAACCCAAGATAACAGAGTAGCAAGAAGCAACATAGTGAACTTCCCCTAATACTTCAACATTAAAATGTACCAGACAAAATTCTGATGGAAAAAAACAAGAAAATATCACAGTGAGTAATTTTTTTTTTGACCCAGGTTGATGAAGGAAGACAGACAAAGAGATCTGAGGATACTCAGGGCAGAGTGTGGCCAGAAGCAGACTAATGGAATATTTGAGTACCTAGGGAGAAGCTACCAGAGTAAGAGGAAGCTCCAGACCCATATCGGGATATTACAAAGGCCAACTGAGAGCCTTGTCATACACTATCCAGTTTAGACATAGAGTGAAGTGGAATGAAGAAGGAACCTGTGCATGATGGTTCAGCATAAGGTCATAGGCCATAGGCAGGGTAAGGGAACAGGAGTAAGGTAAAAAAGAAGGAACAGGGGTGTGATTCAGATACAAGAAGCAGAGGGCAGGGTCTCAGTTCCTACTTCTTGCCCAGTCTGAAGCCTGCAGAGAAATAACTAGGGCAGAGATCCCAGATGAAGGGGAGCCTGCAATTCTGTCACTCTGAGACAGCTGAGCTTCCTGGCTGACAAGAACTAAGTCCAGCAGCATTCTAGTGTTGCTCAGACTGAAACGTAGGTCAAGAATCTGCAGTTACCTTACATCTAGCAGATTGAACAATATGACAGCAAAGAAAAGTGATAAATGTTGGAGGTGATGTAGCGAAATTGGGACACTAATACGTTACTTGTTGGAGTTGTGAATTGGTCTAACCATTCTGGAGGGCATTTTGGAATTATGCACAAAAGGCTTAACATGACTGCCTGTCCTTTGACCCAACCACACTACTGCTGGGTTTGTACCCCAAAGGTAAAAATAAGGAAAAAGACTTGTACAAAAATATTTATAGCCACATTCTTTGTGGTGGCAAAAAAATTGGAAAATGAGGGGGTGTCCCTTGATTGCAGAATGGCTGACTAAATTGCAGTATCTGCTGGTGATGGCATGCTATTGTGCTGAAAGGAATAATGAACTTGAGGAATTCCATGTGAACTGGAAAGACCTCCAGGAACTGATGCAAAGCAAAAGGAGCAGAACCAGGAGAACATTGTACACAGAGATTAATACATTAAGGCAAAATTGAATGCAATGGACTTCTCTACCAGTAGCAAAGCAATGACCCAAGACAATCCAAAGGAACTTTTGAGAAAGAACGCTATCCACATCCATAGAAAGAACTGTGGAACTAGAAATGCATTAGAAAAATATATGACTGACCACGTAGTAGGTATGCAATTAGGGTTTTGATGTTAAAGAATCACTCTATTGCAAATATGAATAACATGGAAATGGGTTTTGAACAATGATACATGTATGACCCAGTAGAACGGTTTGTAGGCTTTGGGAGGGGGGAGGAGAAAGGGGAGGGGCGGATCATGAATCATGTAACCATGAAAAAATATTCTAAATAAAAATTTTTTTAAATAATTTGCAGAGTTCAGAGCAAGGGAACTTGACAATCACTTTTCCCTAGAGGAGATGACACTGGGATTACTGAAAGCTTATAGGTCCCCAGACTGTCTTTAAGATTGTGGAATAACATAACACTCAATACTACAAAAAAGCAACAAGTCCAGCACAGACCCAACCTACAAAATGCAACAAAGCCCAACTCCAACATAAAGTCTAAAATCGACAAGTAGCTAGAAGAATGAACAAACAAAAAAGAATCCCACCATAAAAATGTAATTATGGGGACAGAAATATACAAGACACAAACCTAAAAGAGAATGACACTAAACCATCAACAAACACAGCCTCAAGGAAAAATACAAGGTGGGCAGAGATTCACCAGAATTCATGTAAGAGACAAAGCAAGAGGTTTTTTTTTGTTTTTTGTTTTTTTTTTAAATGAAATGGGTACTGAAAGGAAGGGAAAAAAAGGAAAAAGAAATGACAGAGAAGGAAATGAAAAAGGAATTGAAAGAGTGGTTTAATAAGACATATAAAACCATGCCCAAGCCACAAGCTCTCTAAAAATTCAAATAAACCAAACAGAAGCCAATTATTCCATGAAGACAATAAGAAATATTAAAATAAAAAAGACTAAAAAAATAGAAGAGACTCCCAGATCATGTGAGCAACAAGGCAGAAGATTAGATATTTTCCCTGATCCCCATGATCTTTCATTCAAAACAGAAATTATCTGCTAAAGACAAAGTAACTTCAGCTGTCTCTATGGACTAGGAAACCTGGAATCCAAAAGAAGATAAAACCAAAAATCCCATGAGCTATCACTCACTGATCCTGAGTTCACTGAGCACCTCTTTCCCACCTCCCATGCTATAAGCAACAAGGCCACAATACTATGATAGTATTGGACCTAAAATCCCAAAACACAGGTTTTTAACAAAACCCAAGCCCACACCCAAATCCCCTCTCACTCTCTCCAGGGCTACAGGTGTTCTCAGACTGCAAAAGACACCTAGCATAGCAGGTTACAGTCCTTCTGGAGAAGGGTAATGAGGAGAAAACAAATGTGTGATAATTGTAAAATATTTAATTAAAAAACCTTTCATACACTAAAAGGTAAGTATAATCTATGAGATTTTTTTCAATGATTTTTGCTTATTATTCTTCTGTTTTAACAAATAGCAAATATTCAACAAATGCCTTAGTTCCAAACAAAGTGAAAACTTAGCATAGTCTGACCAAAGGCTTTTCTTTTTTTGTTAAAAAGCTTCCATCTTTTCTTACCTGATGCTGGTTGTTTCTGTATACTGCACAGCCATCAGCTGAGAATTAGAACCATGTTCCAGAGAATTCTAAAGAACAAAAAGTAATCTGTATTACAGAAAAGGAAACAAAGTCTTTTCCATGGACTTCAGGCCATGGTTAAGCCCTGGATGATTACAGAGTTCATGCACTCTGTTTAGGTGCATTCTGATTAAGGACATTCACATAAAGTTTCTATGAATTAAAGAGTTTTACAGAGCTAAATTTCTCTCAATGGGCTTAATAAACCACCACTGTACCTGTACCTGCAGGTCAATCATTGAACCATAGGTCCCTAAAAATCAGCTATGATGAGAAAGGAAGTGATCCAAAAGGAATGCCACAGAAAAGAAAAAAAAAAATCTGTTCTCTAGAAAGCAAGCTCCACAAGTTTTAACATCTAAGACATACATAAGCAATAAATGCTGAAAACACAACTTGTATGAATAATCATTTTATAAATACATGTTATGAAAATATTTCCTATTGCTCAATGTATTTAGCACTGTTCAATGCACATAAGAACTGAGTTATAACTCAATCCATTAGCTCACTAATTATAAATATATTAGAATTACAAAGCATCTCACAGTTGCATTAAAGTCTACTTTCCACAACATACTCATCATTCTGTCACTAATCATTCCAAAAGATGATCTCCTCAAGACATAAAAGAATATGAGCCCCAAAGTTATCACTCATTATTATTGTTTTTAAAGTATCCTTTCTATTGCCCTAGCTAAACTAAAGTTCTACATAAGAAAAAATGCTTTATCTATAATTTTTTCCTTTACTATTCCAAGTTTTTGTGAGATGGATTTCAATTAATATATGAGGATACCTAAGGCCCATTGGGAGCATCTAGGTGGTACTATAGTGCACAAAGTGCTTGGCCTATAATCAGAAAGATCTGAGTTCAAATTTGGCCTTAGTACTTAAAGACCCTGGGCAAGTCACTTAACCCTGTTTGTCTCAGTTTCCTCATCTGTAAAATGAGCTGGAAAATGAAATGCCAAATCACTCCAGTATCTCTGCCAAGAAAACCTCGAATAGTGTCATGAAGGACATAACTGAAAAATGACTGAACATATGAAAAGACTCAAAAAGGTTAAATGATTTCTCACCAGTCATAAACAGCAGAGCCAATATTCGAATTTCAATACTGTGACTCTACTCTTTCCACTAATCCACTAACAAGATTTATACTTAAGGTGTACATATCAAATTTAGTATTCCCTCTAGGTTATAACCAAAAAGCTGTGCTGTCCTTTTAAAAGTAAAAAACTACCAATGTAGTAAAGTAAAATGAATTGAAGTAAAAAAATTAAATTAGAGCTAGGGTAAATATAAGCAGATGGAACAGATTTATTAGTTGGTTGATTTTAAATGACTATTGGAATTCTGGCTAAAAGGAACCACCCAGGAAAGCTGACTCAACTTTCTTTTCCTTTTATTAGTCTTAAGTATGGTCAGGAGTTTGAAAAAGTTAAGTTACAAGGGCAATAAGTAAATGAGAAATGGATATAATAGGAAGAAAATGACACTTATTTATGCTAAAAATTGGCCCCTTGGTTTTATACTCTTTAAATATCAGAGAAAATACAAGCATTGAATATACAGTATTGTATATTTAAGGAAAAATGTTTACTATTATAAGCTGGGGTACTCATTTGTATCCTATGTATCCAAAAGTTTATTATTTATTTAATCTGTAATGATAAAAAATATTACTTAATAGTTTTGGTTTTTTTTACCAGAGGTGATTTAAAATTAAAACATCAGTCCCAATGAATAATGAATCAAGCATAAAGCAATATACGATTAGAACCTTGTCAAAAGTGGTCTTAGGATCACAACCATGGCACACTCTTATAGATGAGAATACCTTATATAAAAATTCTTTCCACATTTCAATATTTGAACACTGGATAGAATCCAAGATGGAATTCTACTTTACAACAAATACTATCACAGCAAGATTTTTAAAGATATATATATATATATATACATATATAAATTCCTTTTTGAATGAGAATCTTACATTTCTCAACATCCCAAATGTTCATGAATAAAACAGAATAGATCAGAAGAGGTAGTTGTTATAATTCTTTAAGAAATGGGACGTTGGGAGTCATAATGATTTATCCACATAACAGAAGCCAACTGCAAATAAGAAAGTCTAGAATGGAATTTTTCAGGTGACTTTTAAAAAACAAAACCAAGAATATTTAATACAACTAGGATCTTTGTATTTTGTTTATACCTGAATTCAATAAGCCACCCAACCATATCATCATATTGAGCTTAATCTGACCTAGTCCTGTTTCCTTTCAAATCTGACTTATTGTGTCCTTTCTTTTTTAGGTTTGTCCATCACTAAGATTGTCTGTATCTTCCCAGTCATCTCATTATTGCCCTCTGGCGTGAGACAGAGAATACAAACATCAAGTGGAAAAAAGAGAGAGTTAATGGGGAGATGCAAGAAAAGGATGTTGAATTCAATTACTTTCCTCCGATTCCTGGATGTCTACTTATTCTGTCAAAGCTCTTTGAGCATATATTTGAAAAAGATATTACATTTATTTATTTATTTGTTCTCAAGGAATATGCAATCTAGTTAGGGGGACAAACACATGGAAACAAAGAACAAAAAAAAAGCATACCACAAAGCAGTACATGATTGTGAGGTAAGTGGTATAGTTACATAGCCACATTTTCTGAACCAAAAATGGGAACATATGCTCTGGCTAAAGATATTCCTTCCACAAAACCTTGATACAATGACTTTCTTGAAATCAGGCCAGACTATATGGTCACCATGAGCATAAGAAAATGAGTGCTCTGAGCTCATAGGAGGGAAGGAATATTTTGAGATATTTGATCTAGAAAGGCTTCATAAAGAAAGGAGAATTTGAATTATACATGCATAGAAGCTAATGCAAGAATTCCAGATGGGAGAGAAATAGGAGATTTGGAGTAATATAGTACAAGACTTATATGTAAATACATAAATAAATCAAATTATTTGGAAAATAGGATTCACAGACTTAAAACAAGGGAAAATGAGACTGTAGAGAAGGGGTTGGATTATGAAGGATCTTGAATTGTTGGATTAAGCAATTTTGAACTTATCCTACAGACAAGGGGGAAGCCACTAAATGCTTTGGAGCAAAGGAATGACAAAGCCTGGGTTCTCTGACAAGGCAGTTAACCTAATCAATCACTGGCATGAAGTAAAAGCATTAATACCCTCCTCCTCCCAAGATTCAAACCATTCAAGCCATTTCTGGGCCTGAATTTCTCATCTGTAAAATGAGAATATTAGAATCAATGACCCCTAGGCTCTCTTCCTAATTTAAATTGACAGTACTATATGTATTTCAATAGAGAACTAGTGACTAACAACTCCCCTCCATCAAGCCAAGTGATTTATAGGATCATATTCTCCCTACCACTTGCCTCATAATCTTAAAACTTCAAAGAAGCAAAAATTAGATCTTATTTTGGAAAGAGTGATGGGTGTTTTAGGAAGCTTGATCTGGGCCCTGTATATGTGTAAAAGATTAGAAGAGGAAAGCCAGGAGGCAGGTAAGGCTATTAGGAGGCTGAAATAGAAATGTTATCAATATTGAGCACAATAAACTTTAACTATTTAAACATCTCCCACCATGTTTTTGTTTTGTTTTGTTTTTAAAACAAAAAAACTAACAAACAATAAAGTAGATGATTTGAGATTTGACTTCCTTTTTCTTCTGCCTATTTTTTAAACAAAAAATTATAAAAATGGTTACAAGAAGCTGGGAAATGGCAAGAAAAAGAAGTGAAAGAAGTAATGTGTCTGGATGATCTACAACTTGTTAATTAATCAAGAATGATCACAAACTGTCTGTGATTCTTTAAGTTGGGCAGTCTAATTTTACCAAAAGTGATCTAGTAATGCCAGCTGCTTCCTTTCCTTTCTTCTAACTTTTCTGCTAAATATTATAAAACCAGAATTCTAAAGGAAAGGCATCAAATAGAGTACAGAACAGTTAAGATGTTTAAAAAAAAAACAAAATCATCACAAATAAGTAATTCAGCCAAGTTTCATAGTATACCTTAAAAGATTTGGGGGTCTCTTCAGAATCTGAAGGAGGCTAAAGGAAAAAAAGGGGAAAGAAATGAGAAAAAAGAAAATGCTAGAGGAAGTAATCAATAGCACTCTACTCTAAGAAGAAAAGCTACTTTTCAGGAGCCTTAGTTATAATTCTTGCTCTGTCATGAATCTATATGTAACTCTGAGGAAAGTACTAGTACATAACCAAGAATTGGTTATGACCTTGGCAAACTTAAACAATGTATATTGTATATGATAAACATGAATCATTAGTCTAACCTCAACATGAAACTATCTCTTTTTGAGACCCCACAGACAAGTAAGCCCAAGATCCTTAGAAATAATAGCAGCTCCCTGACCACCAGTCCTACTTCCAGTCTGGCCCCTCTAGCCATCATTTAGGGCTGCAATACTTATGGATGAGGGGCTTAACAATCCTTATCAGTTAGGCATGTGCCAAGTGAATCAAAACTCCTCTGGGCTCAGATGAAAACAGCCTAGGACTCTTCATCTAATCCCCCTACAAATAGGAGTATCCCCAGACACCACCATCCTTACTTCCACGGATATAATCAAAGGGAACAACTTTTGTGGAGAAGAAATGTGACGTTCTCACTACCACCAACACTAACCAAAGATCAACTGCCAGGAACAAGAAGGTTAAATCCAAGTGAAAACAGCACCTCTTCTTCTTTTCCCTCACTCCCCAGTCAGCCCTGCTCTATCCCAAACCCATATACTATCCAGGAAAGCAACCCTCATAGAAATGAAAGCTGGCAATAGCCTCTGCAGATACTAGACTCCTGCCTCCTTAGCAGCCAAAGCAACTGGAAATCCAAAAAAAGTTTTCACTACCAAAGTCAATTTTGATTGAACTGTCAACTCAATAACAGAAACAGATGTGATTTTATCAATGGAAATGACACTCAAGAACAGTCATGACATCTGCTTTGCCACTGCATTTTAAGAATCACTAGACCTTTTATTCATCTAACTTACAGCAGAAAACCCTGCTGTACCACTAGTGTCTCTCTCATTAGAATGTGAGCTCCTTTGAGGACTGGGACTGTCTTGCTTTTTTTTTTTGTATTCCAAGTGCTGAACACAGTGTTTTGCTTCATAAATGCTTATTTATTCATTCATGGCAGGATATCATGCAAATTCAATATCCTACTAAACTTTTCCCTCTTTACTAAAAAGTTACAAAAGAAAGAAAAGGAAGGGAAAGGGAGGAGAGGGGAGGGGAAGGGAGTGTGATGATAGCTGGGCCTCAGGAGATCATCTAGTCCAAGGCTTCTTAATTTTTTTGTGCCATGGACTATTTTCAAAGCATGTTTTTAAAAGAATAAAATTAAATGCATAGCAGGATTACAAAGGGAAACAATCATATTGAAAGAGTTATCAAAAATCAATTTAAAAAAAATTCATGTGTAATGGACTTCTCTACTAGCAGTAATGCAGTGATCCAGAACAATTCAGAGGGCCTTATAAGAAAGAGGGAGAACTGTGGGAATAGAAACAGAAGAAAAACAACTGTTTGATCACATGGGTCGAGTGGGATATGATTTGGGGATACAGACTAAATGATCACCCTAGTACAAATATCAATAATATGGACATAGGTCTTGATCAATGATACATGCAAAACCCAGTAGAATTGTGCGTCAGCTATGGGAGGGGGGGGGGGGAGAGAAAGAACATGAATCCTGTAACCATGGAAAAATATTCTAAATTAACTAATTTAGAATTAAATTAATTAAATAATTAAATTAATTATTAAATAATTAAATAATTATTGATTTAATTAATTAAAATTAAATTAAAATAATTAATTAAATAAATGATTACATGATTATTAATTAATTAATTAAATAGAATGTTTAAAAAAATTCATGGGTCCCAAGTTAAAAACTCCTAATCTAATCTGACTTCCTTATTTTACAGATGAAGAAACTACTGATTAAAGGGTTTAAATGGCTTGCCTTTGTCATATTTGGTTGTATGAGGACAAGGTCTTTTCACTTCCAATCTAGTGACCTTTCCACTCTTTTTACAATACCTATTTTTAGTACCTAAAAAATTATAGAGGTAACTATATACAATGCTTTTATGGCAAAAAAAAATAAGCTTTAGATTTTTGTCATAAAAAATTTAAAATATACCTGTAGTACACGTGTTTTCTGTTGCTGACTATTTGACATTCTTCTCGACTTGGTCCTCTCTACTTCATGTCTATGGACCCATCCTCGGAGTTCATGATTCAATCTATTAAGCAAAATGTTCAATTAAATATGATTCTAAGAAATAAATGTGGTTACAAATGAATGTTTTACAATACTCAACATTCTGAATAAATGAAGAAATCTAATGGTAAGTTGCTTTTAACATACCTTCATATTCATAAGACACTTTACTCACTCACAAGTTCAAAACAGAAAGGATATTCATAGCTAAACTGTACCAAGTATAAATAATAGAAGGAAAACATTTTCTGCAAAAAAATGATTCCAAAGTATTCTTCTGCCCTTGGACTACTCAAATAAACATCTAAGAGACTTAAGAGAACTTAACAAACTTCAACACTCCTAATTACTCCTATTTAGGATGTATAAAAACATTTTTAAATCATGGTTAAAAATCATAGAAAATCATCTGATTTAACACTGGGATCTCTCACCACAGAGAAATGAAAAGGGGTTAGGAGAACAGGTCAGAAAAAGATTATAAGGGGTTCCCTATGCTGGCACTGAACACATGACTTAGGGCCATTTGTCAACTCCAAATAATGAGTTTTCATGTAAACTTCATATTCTTCATTTCAAAATGCTCTACTATATCTAAGTATGTAACTCCAATATAATGGAAGGTCCTTAACAACGACGACTGTTTCTTTTTTGTCTTTGTATTCCCAGTACCTAACACAGAACTTGGCACACAGAAGTCTCTTAAATGCTTACTGAATTCAACTCAATAAACCACACCCTAGGAAGTGGGTAGTTATGACTGAGTACTCTCAAGCGATTAGTGAGGAAACTGAGTGAGAGATATGTTGTTAGAAAGGAAGAAAAACAGATAGAAACACTCTTAACTTCTTTTTCTTGCCCAGAACAGTGGTTTTCAAATAGCATTGCTGGGTGTGCCACCACGAATTATACAGAACTTAACTTGTACTCATGAAGGCATGAAGAAGTTTCCTAATTGTTGCCAGTATTGCCGGTTCGTGGTGCTATACCTCTTTGTGGCAAAAAAATAATACTGTGCTATGAGCAAAAGGTTTGAGAAACACTGCTCTAGACATTATCGATAATCCATTCATTTCTTTGAAACTGAAGCTGGGAAAAGAAAGAACTGCTGATTACAGATAACTTTTCATCTGTTTTCATAGTGACCAAACAGTACTCACCTGAGAGACTCTGTACGGTTAATTATTGGTTGACAGGGAGGTGGAGGGATATACAACAGTGGCTCTTCAGTTACCACCATCAAAGCTTTGTCATTAGAGACAGAATGGTCATATCTGAAATATACAAATATAGTACAATCAGTTATTTCTTTACGCTTCTAGATACTTATAGTAAAGAAGCAGCAGGAACATCACCAACATCATTTAATTTGAAAAAAATTTAATGACTATAGCTATCTAACATGAAAACAGAGAACTTTAAATAGACAGTTAGCATAGCAGCACTACAAAGAGCAAGTGATAATCTGGACCCAGTGCCTATGGCCTTCCCCTTTGTGATATGTTATAATCATTACACCAGAGATAGATTATAAAACTTTTTAAAGTAATAAATGTAGCTGCTCTTAAAAACATATTCTGCTGGAGCAGCTAGGTTGGATAGTGGATAGTACTCCAGGCTTGGAGTCAGGACAACCACAATTCAAATCTGACCCCAAACACTTCCTACCTGTGTGACTCTGGTCAAGTCATTTAACTTCGATTACCTAGCCCCTGACACTAAAATAAATATATTTGAATTTATATATATTCTGTAATATTATATATGATAGTAAAATTATATATTTGTAGATAAATATATATATATACATTTGTAGATCTACACACACACATATACACACAAACAAACCCCTGCTACCTGCTATCAACCACCTGACATGCTTATTTGAGATTCACTGGTAGGAAAACAGATATGATTAGAAGAGTAATATGGAAAGGAGTGAGGAGTCAGAACTAGTAACCTGACTGCCATCCACCCTCTCCAGAGCAGTGTTCTGATATACCTTATAAATAATCTTAAAAGTGCCTGGAATTTTGTTATATGAGTAGTTCCTATTTTATGAAAAAGATATTTTACTACCAAGGCTTTTAAAAAAACAAATCTACAAAAGGGTGGTTATTTACATTTTGAAGAATTATTTTCTTTATAAAATAATTTCTTACACAGTAAATTCAAATAGCAATTCCCTTAATATATTTAGGAGTATTTAATTTGATTCATATGCAATTTATGACAGATCTATTGCATAACTAGCAAGATGAATTTAAGTGGTTAATTTTTATAAAATTGTGCCAAGAATAGATTTATGTCCTCAAAATTGTGTATAGGAATTATTTTTCTCTCCTCTCTGTCTCCTGCTACATACTGCCCCACTACAATACATGAGAAGGTGATGATGGCTTACATATATGAGAAGATAACAGAGAGAAAGAAATCATAAAATAAAGTGTTTAGAGAAGAAAGTCAGTTTGGGATTTGGCAATAGAGGCAAACTCTTCTAAATGCATCAGACAAAGAAGCTGATTGAGAACAGTGAAAAAATGAGAAATATCCAACATCACATTTTTGTTTATTTAAAAAACACAAATCCATGTACATAAAAGTATATTAAAAGTTATGTTCTTGCAAAATACTCCAAAAAATTCCTTTGAAAACATATTTCTGACTTATTACCTTCTTTCCGTGTGGCAGGCAAATTCTAGTAATGATTTTTGCACATCTGTGTCAATGAGCTTTGTTCTGTCAGCCAAAAATGTTCTTTTGGAAGGGAAAAATATGATAGGATAAATACTAGGAAAGGGACAGGGTGGAGTTGAAGAGAAGGGAAAGTGAGCTCCAAAAGTTGATGTACAATCTGGAAACAATTAAACACACGCTAACCCTGAAATGGTCTATGGTCTAGGAGGTTTGAAGATCTCACATAGTTCAAGTATGCTTTGTCATATATTGGGAGATAAGTAGTCAAAAAATTACAATCATTCATTTTAATTAATTATCAAGTTTTCTAAGATAAATCATTAGCCATGATGAGTTTTGAAATAAAAAAGAATATAGCTTGAATTTTATGTCTGGTTGAAGTCCAAACAAGATTCAGTCTATAATTCACCAAGTAAAATTCAGGATACTGAATTCTAGGACACATGGTCTCTTTTGGGGGAAATTGTCCAATAGAGAAAAGAAGGTAAAAACTGCTACTTGTATTGAGAATATCAAAAATAAGTATGACTCTTGTGTAGTAAATTCTTCATTACTTGACATGTAGTCCAATTGTGCCAAACTTCAGCAACAGATTTTTACAAACAAGCTATGGATTCACAGACCCTCCTAAACTTAAAAAGTTACATTTTAAAACTACTTAATCTTTGACAGATGTCCTATAAAAAAGGATAGAACTTCAAAATCAAAGCTCTTGAATCCTGTATCTGGAGCAATGTTTTAGCAAAATAAAATCCAGTGAGATTCAGGAATGTTGCTAAGTGTTTAGAATTCATTAACTGCTACCAACAAGCAGGGAAAAAAAAGAAAAAGGAAGACAGAAAGGAGGATCAGTGGAATAGACTTGGGGCAAGTGACCTCAGCAAGACAGTCTATGACAAACCAAAAGATTCCAGCTTTTGGGACAAAAATCCACTATTTGATAAAAACTGCTGGGAAAATTGGAAGACAGTGTGGGAGAGATTAGGTTTGGATCAACACCTCACACCCTACACCAAGATAAACTCAGAATGGGTGAGTGATTTGAACATAAAGAAGGAAACTATAAGTAAATTGGGTGAACACAGAATAGTATACATGTCAGACCTTTGGAAGGGGAAAGACTTTAAAACCAAGCAAGACTTAGAAAGAGTCATAAAATGTAAAATAAATAATTTTGACTACATCAAATTAAAAAGGTTTTGTACAAACAAAACCAATGTAACTAAAATCAGAAGGGAAACAACAAATTGGGAAACAATCTTCATAACAAAAATCTCTCACAAAGGTTTAATTATTCAAATTTACAAAGAGCTAAATCAAGTGTACAAAAAATCAAGCCATTCTCCAATTGAAAAATGGGCAAGGGACATGAATAGGCAATTTTCAGTTAAAGAAATCAAAACTATTAATAAGCACATGAAAAAGTATTCTAAATCTCTTATAATCAGAGAAATGCAAATCAAAACAACTCTGAGGTATCACCTCAAACCTAGCAGATTGGCTAACATGACAGCAAAGGGAAGTAATGAATGCTGGAGGGGATGTGGCAAAGTAGGGACACTAATTCATTGCTGGTGGAGTTGTCAATTGATCCAACCATTCTGGAGGACAATTTGGAACTATGCCCAAAGGGAGCTAAAAGACTGTCTGCCCTTTTATCCAGCCATAGCACTGCTGGGTTTGTACCCCAAAGAGATAATCAGGAAAAAGACATGTACAAAAATATTCATAGCTGCGCTCTTTGTGGTGGTAAAAAATTGGAAAATGAGAGGATGCCCTTCAATTGGGGAATGGCTGAACAAATTGTGGTATATGTTGGTGATGGAATACTATTGTGCTAAAAGGGATAATAAAGTGGAGGAATTCCATGGAGACTGGAACAACCTCCAGGAAGTGATGCAGAGCGAAAGGAGCAGAACCAGGAAAACATTGTACACAGCAACTGATACACTGTGGTACAATCGAAGGTAATGGACTTCTCCATTAGTGTCAATACAATGCCCCTGAACAATCTGCAGGGATCTAAGAGAAAGAACATTATCCACAAGCAGAGGACAAACTGTGGGAGCAAAAACACCAAGGAAAGGCAATTGCTTGGCTACAGGGGTGGAGGGGATATGACTGAGTAGAGGCTCTAAATGAACACCCTCATGCAAATACCAACAATATGGAAATGGGGTTTGGATCAAGGACACATGTGATACCCAGAGGAATCACACATCGCCTATGGGGAGGGGGGGGGGGGCGGTTGTGAGGGAGGAAAAGAAAATGATCTTTATTTCCAATGAATAATGTATGAAAATGACCAAATAAAATAATGTTTAAAATAACAAAAACAAAGAAAAAGAATAAAGAGGAAGCATTATATCAGTTTTTTCTCCAACATTAACTTTTTTAATATAATCAATCAATAAGCATTTATTGAGCACCTACTATGCACCTAGCACTGTGCAATGTGATGAAGAAAGGAAAGGGAATAAGTATTTATATAGTATCTACTTTTCAAATATCCCATTTTAGCCTCACAAGATAGGTTCAATTGTTCTCTCCATTTTATAGACAAGGAAACTGAAGCAGAGTAACTTGCCTAGGGCCACATAGCTAGTCTGAGGCTGGATTTGAACTCAGGTCTGACTCCAGGTGCAGTGCCTTATCCACTGTGCTACCAGCTGCCTCTATTTTGGGGATACAAAGAATGAAAGTAAAACTGTCCCTGTCCTCAAACAGTCTACAATATAGATGGAGAGACATATGCAAACATGTTCACACACAAAACAAACATGAATAAATACAAGATATTAGATGAGGAACAGGAGAGAGGAAAGTACAGCTGGAGGATCAGGAGAGGCTCTATATAGAAGGAGATGTCTGACCTGAGCCCTGAAGGAGGTTAGGGACTTGAGGGGGGAAGGCTGGGAAGGATGCTCCAAGGACAGTGAGCACAGAGGTATGAGGACAATAGATGGAGGCCAGGGTAAGAAGGTTGGTGTGAACATTCATTGCCTCTACCCAGTCTCTCCTTCTTGCCATTCCAGGCAGGCCCCTGCTGGCTTCCCTGCAGAATTGGGGCCACATCATAGAGCCTCTCCACAGCTCCAAGTTGCAGAGAAGCCACTGACATGCTCCAGCAGGAGGAGCCCCCTCACTCAACAGTTCACTCTCTCAGCAAAACCAAAGACCCAGGCCTGGCCCCTCTGTTTACATAGGTATGTGCTGCATGGATGAAAGCACATAAGGTTATCTGAGTGCAGGGACCATTTCCTTTTAATTCCCTGTACCTCTCCCACCTAGAAGAATGCCTGACACACAGCCATTCAACATTAGTAAATGTTTATTAATTCACTGATATGAGGGCCAGCAAATAAGACCACCAGGACCTGGACTGGGTGATAAATTTGGATAAAGGGAAGGGGAGAGTGTCTAGAATTCCATGGCTGTGAAAATAATTTCCCCTGGTTGGTACAGGCTATGGCAGAAAAAGATCAGAAGAACTCTCACCTTCCATCTTGGAATCAATACAAAATATCAGTTCCGAAGCAGAAGAACAGTAAGGGCTAGGTGATTAGGGTTAAGTGACTTGCCCTGTATAAGTAACACTGCTACACATAAGGCCAAATTTCAACCCAGGACCTCCTGTCTCAAGGCCTGACACTCTATTCACTGCCCCAGAAGAATATATTTCTAACTTGGCCTTAACTGATGGTTTAAACTCTGATTCTATTCTTTTCTAACAAGAGCCACAAAGAAATGAGAAAATCTTGAAAACATATTATTAAAGATGAAATGCTCAAAAGCAATCCTGTATTAATGCACTAAAAATGGTAAAAGTAGTCATTTTATTCATGCTGTGTATAGTATATTAAAGAAGAGTGATTTATTTGACCTAATTCCAGTTTCCAAAGGAGGAGAACTCAAATATAATGAGAGTAGATGAATTGGGACAGTAACTGGAGCCAAGCCAGTTCTTTTTGGTGTTTCATATGCATTCTTAGCCCCACTAAAGTCACTAAGCACTGGTATATTTTCCTTGTATATTTTGTCCTAAATATCCACTAGCCATGTCAAATGTTCATTACTACCTTTTTTCTAGTTCTGTCATTTACATGTGGGTCGCAAGGTTAGACAGTCATATAATAATGCCTATGATTTATATTTTAGATTTGCAAAACATTTTTAAAATATTAATTTCATTTAATCTTCACAACAACTGCATGAGGTAGGTATTAATTAGGACAATATCTATCATATAGATGAGTAAACAAATTTAAAGAGCTTACGTGGCATCTCCATTGTAAAAACCAAGACAGTTTTCTTGCAGTTCCCCAAACAAGACATGCCATCTTCATCTTCCATCTCTGTTATTTGGCAGAGGACTACTTCCCATGGCTGTATTATCTCCCCTCTTTATTTCTAGCTCTTAGAAACTCTCCTTCATCCAAAATTTAGCTCAAGTGCCACCTTCTTCATGAGACATTTCTTGCTTCCTTCTCCCTCTCTCCAGCTGCCTTTCCCAAATTTGCTTTTTATTTGCTTTATATTTTGCATATGCAAACACACACATTATCTTCCCTGCTAGAAGGTAAATTCTTGAGGGTAGAGATTATTTAATTTTTGTACCTAACATAGTGTTTGGCACATAGACAATTAATGCATGCTGATTAAGAAAAGATAATCTAGAGATCATCTAGTCTAATCTCTCCACTTTTACAGATAAGGAAACTACGGATGAGTGGATAGATAACTACAATCACACTATGAGTTTACTGGTAAAGCTGAAAATAGGAATCAACTCTTACAATTTGCAAACTGGTATTATTAACTCTACTTTTTAGTTTCATTAGGTCAACTGAGAAGCCAAAATATAACAAAAAATAACATGCAGAATCACCTGTAGTTGTTTTTCTGGATGGCACCATCAATTTTTTTAGAAATTGAATCTTGTCCCTCTGTAGCTGAGAATCCTAAAAGATGTCTATTATGATGTGCAGGGTTCATACTAGAAATCACTGTGCTGGAATCCCGCTCAAACACACTGAAATACAAAAGTATGGAGTAATTAGTATAATGAAAATAAGTTATATATATATATATGCATATATATATATATATATATAGACACACACACATGTTTTAGACTGTCAAAGCCAAAGAAAATCAAAAGATTATCCTGGGTCCTCAAAAAGTTTATGATCTAATGAGGGAAGATGACCCAGAAAACAAACCTGAAAAAATGGTATAAAGGAGGGAATGAGGGGAAATGAAGAGATGGCAGGTCTGGGCACCCTCTCTAAGTGGAGGTTCTGGAAGGAGCTTCCATTATCCATCCTCCAATCCAAGGAAAGAAGGGATGGACCCCAAGAATAGAGAGTACTGAGGAGGTGTAAGGTCCTGGTGATTTTGTCATGGGGTAATGACAAGTGTGAGGTCATCTCTTTTGAAAACAGCATGGGAAAAGGTATGGATGGAAGAGTCTATAATCTTTGGGTTTTAATCTAAGGGAGGTAGGAAGATAAAGTAATAGAATAAAAAAAAAGATAAGTAATATCTTTTAGTTGGAGTAGGGTTGATACAGAGAAGAAAACTGGTCTCTTTTTAGTAGTGATTTATCTTTTGTTTTGCTTTTAATGGAAGAGTCAAGAGTAGGAAGATTGTATCTCTAAAGTCCTTTTCCCTTCTTCCTTTTCCACTTCCTTATTCAATCATATATATATATATAAATATATATTTATTTATTTATTTATTTATTTATTTGTTTATTACTGGGCACAAAGACTTTGACTTAGTGCCACATTCATGGCTTGTTCACATACTGCTAGAGCGTTTGATGCTAACATGGAAATTTTTTTTCTATTTAAAGTATATCACCAACATAATAATGCATTGAGAATAATTGATATGAAATGTGGCATCTTTCAAGAAGATATTAAAACCAATATGGTTTTGCTTAGCCTTAAATCTATTATAATTTCTCCTATATAAAACTAACTATGGCTTCCAACTTAAGCAGGGATCCAACCAAAACATCCCATTAATCATTTGATGAACATCAAACTGGATAACAGAGCTCATCAACCTAGGACAGTTATAGGAAAATTAACCCTTCTTGACCAAAAAAGTAGAAAAATATTGATAGACTTTCTTAGAACACAAGATAAAAAGAGTGAAAGCTCACAGAAATACTTTTGGAACAAGTGGACATAACTTAAGCAAGCAAGAGTGAAAGTTGATAATAGGTACATATCACCGGACTTGTGAAATGTAACCAGAAATAGTTAACCTCCAGAAAGAGTCAACAAAATGGCAAAGATCAATGTGTGAATTTTATATTGACTCTACCCTGCTTAGTCTTTAGAATTCTAGCAACCAGGAATATAAACACCCCCACTTAAGTATTAACTGTGAGGAGGATGGCCTATGACTGACATGTGCTAGCAAGTGACAAATCAGAAACAAGTGACAGACCCCCTGGGCTATCCTAAGCCAAGCTTAAGGGTACATGTGAGACACAGAAAGTGATGCAAAGAACTGGCTATATATTTCATGTCTGTCTGTCTGTCTGTCTGTCTGTCTGTCTGTCTGTCTGTCTGTCTCTCTCTCTCTCTCTCTCTCTCTCTCTCTCTCTCTCTCTCTCTCTCTCTCTCTCTCTCTCTCTCGCTTGGCAGTGAGTTTACTGGGAGAAGCTTTGTAGCATGGTTTAGGCGAGACATCTTCCCTGACTGACCTTGGTGAGTGGCTTCTGATTCCACCTTTCCTTTACATCCTAAAGCACTATCCTTCTAGAAGACCCCTCATCTTGGAGGCCTCATGGCTGGAAGCCAAACTAGATTTAATCTTGGAAGAGGCCTCGTGGCTGAGGCTACTTAGCTTAGGCTAGGCCAGAGAAATCTTATACCCTTACCTCTCTCTCTTCTTAATTTCTTCCTACTATTGTAATTAAAGCACCATAAAAATCCTAAGCTGACCTGAGTATTTTATTGGGATTGAATTTAAATCCCTGGTGACCACTAAAATAATATATTCAGTCAACAATCCTAATTTTTAACCTTAACAAATGTCATAGGGATAGCATCTGCAAGAACTCAGAAAACAATACACAGGCAAAGAAACACCGAACAAATGGCTGAGTAACACAGATACATTTGTGGAAATGGAGGAGTCTGTGATAACAATTCAGAATTAGTTAACTCACTATAATGAGAAATTACCAAAGGGTTATCCTTAAGGAGCCTAGACAATGATAATGTATATTTTGCAAAGTTATAAAAATTAAGCACCAAGCAATAACTAGAGAAAATCTTTGGCTAAAATTATATATGTTTAGTTTACTTTCTTATAACACTAATATGATATTGATAATGAAACCAAGGAATGTCAAGACAAAAAAAGAAAACCACAAACCAATATCCTTAGTGAACATCAATGCAGAATTATGATATAAAATATTAGCAGAAACTACAGTAATATATGACAAAGATTATACACATGTCCACACTGGATTTACACAAGGAATATAGAGTTGTTTAGGGTAATAAATTCAACTGACCATATATGATTATATTAATAGATACATAAAAAGGTTTTGACAGCACCAATTCCTATTTTTAAAAAACCACTAGAAAGCACAGAAATAAACAGATCTTTCTTTAATATAAGAAGTATCTATCAAAAACAAAGAGCCAACATTATCTGTACTGGGATAAAACAGAAGTCTTTCCCATAGGGTGAGAAACACCTATTATCACCAGGGCTATTCAACATAGTATTTAAATGCTAGTTATAACAATAATAAGAAAAAGAAATTGAGAGAATTTGCACAGGTAAAGAGGAAACAAAGTTATCATTTTCTAAAGATAATGTGAAGGTTTATTTGAAGAACTCTCAAAATTCAAGTTAAAAACTAATTAAAACTAACAACTTCACCAAAGTTGCAGATTATAAAATAAACACAGAATCAATCATCAGCATTTCTATTAACAACAAAATCAAGCAAGAAAAAATATAGAAAAAGAAATTCCACTTAATAATAGAAAACATAAAATATTTGGGACTCTACCTGCCAAAATAGGCACAGGAACTATATGAACACAATTATAAAGCATTCTCTACTGAAATAAAGAATAGCCTAAATAAGTAGAAAAATATTAATTACTCAAGGATAAGCTGAGCTAATATAGTAAAAATCATATTAATACCTAAATTAATTTACTCATCCAGTGTCATAAAAATCAAACTTTATATCACTAGAAAAAAAATAATTTAAATTTTGATCTGGAGGAATAAAAGCCTACAAATGACAAGAGAATTCATTAAAAAAAAGGTAGAAAGAAAACAATCCTAGCAGTACCAGATCACAAACTATTCTACAAAGCAGTAATCATCAAAAGAATTACACTAAATTATAGACTGATAGATGACTACAAATTCCAACACTGAAATACAGATCTTAAAGTATTCTGAAGATTCGCATCAATAAAATTGTACTGGAATAAGATCATTATCATAGACTTCACTGATGTCCACAATAAAGACATAAGAAGAATAATTTTTTACACTTTATCTTTTTGACAGCTTTCTCTAAGCTACAAAAAATGAAAGTTTTCAAAACAGAAATTTAGCAGGGGAGGTAAAAATTACATGGGGGAAGGCAAAGAGAACACATTTTATGAAGTACCCATGTGTTAGGCCCTCTGTAAAGTATTTATAAATACTATTTCATTAGATCCTCATAACAACACACTGAGGTAGGTGATATCATTCTTATTTTATAGTTGAAGAAATTAAGGTAGACAAGAGTCAAGTAATTAGTGTTTTAAAAAAAATAAAAAAGGAAGTTTTGGGTGCCCTGAAGGGAAGCTTGGAATTTTGGTATGGAGAGGGAGAAAGAGAGGAGAACCCCCTTCTCAAAGAAGGGTTCAGGGGAGACATAACAGGGCAGATATAACAGGTTGGCTCAGAGAGAGAAGAGGGGGTTTGAAGGTTTTTCCCCTTCTGCCTTCCCTCCTTAGCTAAACCGGCTCTCCCCAATTCACTCTTGTCCCTCTCCCCCCCCCCCCCCAACTACTCAAGACCAAAAGGTCTCTCCTTGATCCGTTCACTCACACTCAGCTTGGGGAACAGGTAACTTTTAATGTTAACTAAATCAAGTAATACAAAAGGAATAATGGGCAGGGAAGAATGGGAAAAGGAAAAGTGGGAAAAGGGGGTCCCTGTCTCTATATAAACCCTTTTCCTCCCTCCTCGAGTTTGGAGGGAACTCGGGCCTTGGCAGCCTGAGCCCCCTGAGAGAAAGTATGTTGACTCATCCCTGGGCAACAGGAGCTGAGGTAGTCTGCTCAGGTTTCTCTTCTAAAAGTCCGTTCAATTGGGAAGTGTTGGGGGAAAAGATTTCCAGTCACCAGCAGGAAAAATGGGTAACCCTCAGGAAAAAGTCTTTATCTAACTCTCCCATCTGACAGCCTCACTGCTCTCTCTTCAGCCAGTCTTCTCCCCTCTGGATCTCCACTCCTGGGGCCCTTCCCCCATCAAGGTGATCAATTTCACATTACCCTTCAGTCTGGCACTTTTTCTTTAGTGCCAGCCTCTGTCAAATTAGCCCAGGACCACACAGCTAATAAGTGTCTAAAGCTGGATTTTGGCCAAAAGATCTCAAAGAATCTCACCAGAGCTCATACCCAAAAGGCAAAAGACTGCAAAAGAATGACCAGGCTCCCAGAAGTTCCTGCTTATACACAGTTTTCTCCAACCATCAGCTCTGCTAGTCACATCTCAGGAATCAATCAGTATCCCAATTTGCCTAGCACTGCCTGAGGGGAGGCAGGGGGAGGGGGAGGCAATGCTTGTGGTCTTTTAGAGTATGAACTTCTTTTCTAGTAAAAGGTTCTTACTAAATTTTAATGACTAAGTGTGAAAGGTGGAAACTCCGGGTTCTTGATTAACTTAAAAAATAGACAATGAGAGTTTAAATTCTTTCACAATCCCCCCTGTGATTTTATTAGAAGATGACCATGTTGTAATCTCCCAGATTTACATGCCTAGGCTCCCCAATGAATCATTTCACATATCCATCTTATACCTCTAAAGATCTTCTAGCTAGAGATGCATACAATATTGCACTTTCTAAGTGGAAATTATAATAGTTTGAGATAAGAGAGAAATGAAAGAGAAAGAAAGCAAAAACAATGATTGATAGGCTCACTGACAAAAAGCCAATTAGGGGGCAGTCCCCTTTGGCATAAGAGTTTGTATTCAGAATAAATGTGTTCAACCCCCTTCAGTTCAGTTCATTATATCCCAAAGTTCATTCTGGATCTTTTGATGCAGTGTATGGTTTCTGCAGCTTCTTTATAGCACCTTCTCCAAAGGATCCACTTTCTTGATTCGGGGTATTGGAGAGTTTCTTTTCCTGAAATTTCTCCAAAAAGTTTTAAACCTTGGATTTTAGGATAATTATACAATTTGAACTGAAATATTCCTGACTCTAGTTCCAGTGCTCTATCCACCATGTAACCTAGCTGCTGTGACAGCATTACGAGGTATACAGTTGTTGTCCTGTTTGCTACTAGGGTTGTACCACAGGATTTTTAAACAAGTCTGTAGAGAATAAGCTTATATCCTAATACTTTCATTCAACTAAGAAATTAGTTATTTTACCTATCTATTTAATAATTCATTGAACATTAACTAGAAAAAGTAGTATTAGTATAGCAACCTGTCACAAAATTGTTTCTATATGAACTTCATTAAAAGATTAGAATAGAATACTACTATTATTCACAATTATAAATAACTGTGCTAGAAATAAAGCATTATTATAGATAACACTGTTGCCCATGATCCCCTGTATATAACAATGATTGATAAACATTTTAGAACATTTTTAATAAATGCTTCCAAGGCAAATATTCTATCTTCAAGCATAGTAAAATAAAAAGTTTGCAAGATATGGACTTAGTAGAAGAAATCAACACCTCAAGAGAATAGAATAAAGTATATATCGTATAGGTAAATGCACATATATGCTATATGTGTATGTGCAAATATATACAAATATATGTATATCTACAGTATATGTGCGCACACATTGTAAAAACAATGATTACAAATATGGAGGATTTTATTCATGTTCTGGGCCAATAGGCAACAAAATACAACTAATAAAATGCAGGTGAATTCAATTTTGAAAAATTCTCTGGAAAAAGGTGCCACAAGAACAAAGGGGCTTTTCTTCTTTTTCTCTCCACTTACAAAATTTTAAAAGACAACTCCTGGCACATGTATACACAGAGGATGCATATATCCACTCTACATGTTGCCTACCCAAGTGCATATCTAAGAAAATACATGGTTTTTTCCTGTTTTTTCTCTTCACAGATAAACTCTTTAGACTGACTATGAATCTCATCCAATAGGCTCTACAATGTCTTGGCTTGGTGCACAAGCACAATGTCATCCACAAAAAGGGGGGCATAAAGAATGTCTTCATCAATAAGGAATTCTCTTCAACTTGTAATCTCCCATGGATCTCTTCCATAACAGTGACAAACACCTCTAGCAAGCATATGTCTCCCTGTTTTACACCTTGCCTGGTACTAAATGTCAATATTAATGATCTTGAATATGGTTACTTCATTATATCTTTTAAGAAAGCCTGTATAATTTTATAATTTTGATATGTTCATATTATTAGGAAGTCTTTAAGGCATCATTTTTTACAGAATTTTTTTATAGTCAACAAAAATTAAGTAACATGGCATTTTATAGTCTTTATAGGTTTCAATAGGTGGTATGATAAAAAACATGGTCCACTGCAGAATACCTTTTATGAAAATCTTCCCATTTCCTCCATATATATCCTTATTAAAGATGCCCTCTGTTTCTGTCTAACTTGTGCACCTAAAAATTTATGTTTTGAACTAGACCTCTGGCTTCACTATTATATAAAAATGCTAATGAGAAACTCCTTCTACCAAAGCAAATGAAGCAAACTTTGCAACTTATAGTATTAAGAGTTACCTGGGGCACTGAGAAGTTAAGTGACTAAGTCAGCATTACACAGCCCATTGAAGTCATAATTTGGACTTGAACCTATGTCTTTCTGCATCAGAGAATAAATGGCTCTTTATGCAACATTGCTTCTCAAAACAATTTACATAGAATGGAATATGGCAAAAACATTTTGATGTTCTCTTGATCATCTTTTATGGGGAAAAAGACCAAGATTTTTCCACACTTTTGTTTTCTTCCTCTCCTTCAGATACTATAAGACTCCAATTCACAATTCCCTCAAAATTTTGTTAGCCAAGCACAAACCTCATCTAAGTCTATTTGATGCAATCCAAATGTTTTTTCCATCTTCCTTATCTTTAATTCCATTTAAAACTCCCTGATAAGAAATGGGACTGTGATAATAGAAGTATAAATGTGGCACCGCCACTGTCCCTTATGCTGAAGTTTATTAAAAAATATTTGCAAATCATTTCCATATTTCTTTTCTTTATTGTTTACCTTACAGTTTCATCCTTAAATGAACACAACATTATACTATTTTGGTAAATCTCTCAAAAAGTTTTCTTTGAATTGGCTTTACCAGCCACTGACTATTGCTATTTTCTTTACTAATGGCTTGGAAAGTCAATGTTTTCAGAATGAAGCAGTTAAATATTTTCTGACCTCCTCATTATAAGCAACCAATTTATATCAGTTAAGCTTCTGTATGAAATTATTAAAATCAAGTGTTGATGATGCCATGCAATGTAATCTACGAATACTGATATAATTTGGAAGAGCTTATAAATTCTTTTTAAAAATTCTCTGTTTTTTCATGCTGTGCAAAAGATGTTACTGCATGAAATTCAATTATTTTTATGATCTTCTTGTAAGCATTTATCATGTACTTATTTCTTTTTAAAACTCTTACCTTTCGTCTTAGAATCAATACTTCGTATGGGTTCCAAGGCAGAAGAATGGTATGGGCTAGGCAATGGGGGTTAAGTGACTTGCCCAAGGTCACACAGCTAGGAAGTATCTGAGATCAGATTTGAACCCAGGACCTCCTGTCTCTGGACCTAGCTCTCAATCCACTGAGCTACCCAGCTGTCCCCTACAAACTTATTTTTGAACACAAGTTGAGCAAATGTTCCATGAAGTGATGTTTCTTCTTATCTTTCAACACACTGTAAAAATAGACTCAAATTCAGGACTCCAATCCCCAGAATCCTTTGCTCCACTTCCCCAGAGTGCTTTGTAATCACACTGAATTCTCGCCTGGGCAAGAACACAAATGATTATTTAAAGGAGTTCTCTGCCTACTGAGGGGTCTTTTTGGACTTCCGTTTTGGAGCAGACGTGGCTCTTTTCATAATGTAGGTGAGGTCTTGTCTAGGCCTCTCTGGCTTAGGCACGTGTTTCTTATTCTGTATTTTCTTTAATCCTTAATCTTTAATAAACCTCATAAAAATATAATACTCCTTGCAGAGAAAAACTAATTTCTACCTGCCTCAGTTTCCCCTAAATTTTAACCTTTACAACACACTAAAATCAACTTCTCTAACTTCTTTATTTGCCTCTCCCAACAGAACCTACAGACCACTGGGATCACTAGACAAGGCATATCACATTAAGAACACTAAGAATTAAGTTCATGTTTATAAATGGTCTGAAAACTGTTTTATTCTTAGCAAAGCCCACCCCCTTTCTACTGTTTCCTCACTATAAAAGTAGAGAGTCCATTTTGTATTTCTTTTTTTCATGAGTTGCCATGACTTAAGAGTTGTCACCAAGTACCCAGTCTATTAGGGATTAGCCTTTGTAATATTAACTCACATTAATACATGGTATTTTAAGATCTACAAGACATTTTTCTTGTGACCACCTTGTGAGGTAGGAAACATAAATATTTTTTATCCATATTTTACTGCTGAGAAAGCTGAAGCTCTGAGGAATTAAATGACTTGTACATGAATTGACAGCTAGGAAAAAGGCAAGGTAGAAGTCCAATCCAAGTTTTTAAATTTGAAACTAGAGCTCAATCCACTATAGTGTTCATAAGCCTTCTTATGTTTCTTGATAACCATCCCAAGCTCAGGTTGTAAAAGTAATTATATCTCCATGATTATAAATAATAGCTTTGTTAACAAATTTTCATCCCCTTCTTCTGTTAACCTCCTCAATAACAGAGAAGGTAGGAAGAGAGGAAGGCTTGAGAAGAAAGATAATGAATTCAGGATTAGACAGGTTAAGTTTAAGATGTCTATGACACATCAAGTTCAAGATGTTCAATAGGCAATTGGAGTTGAGAGGCTGGAGATTTTGTTTTATTATTGGTTTCATTGATAATAAATTGAAAAGCAAGTAAACTTGAGGTTTATCTAAGACTAAAATTAAAGGGTATGATAAAAGATAATAAATTTATCCAATTAAATATTTAATAAATAATATTTAATAAATTATTTAATACTAAGTAACATTTATAAAACCTATTTGATTAATAAAATATTTAATAAACTAGGAATATCAGAACTAACATTAATTCATCAGCAAAATGCTATAATTTCATGAATCTGAAAGAAAATATCAGAACATTTCCTTTGCCTAAGAATCCTAGATGAAAATGAATAAAGAACCTCCAATTAATATGGAAATGTTAGGGTCTTCTGTTTAAAATGGCAATGTGATAGCTGATAGAAGAGCACAGTTCTCTCACATACACTCCAGCAAAGACCTAAAAAAGGACACCAGTTCAAATAATGGTCAAGAAATCCAAAGAGAAACATTAGTGAACTCCTTCATTCAGCCCTGAGAATCCTGCAGGCCCTGGGAAAAGGTTCCTATCAAAGAAGCTAGAATCCACATAGATATGAAAAGTTAGAGGGGGTAGCTGGGTAGCTCAGTGGATTGAGAGCCAGGCCTAGAGACAGGAGGCCCTAGGTTCAAATACGGCCTCAGACATTTCCCAACTGTGTGACCAGGGTCAGTCAATTGACCCCCATTGCCTAGCACTTACCACTCTTCTGCCTTGGAACCAATACACAATATTGATTCCAAGATGGAAGGTAAGGGTTTATTAAAAAAAAAAAGAGTTAGAGGCCTGCAAATGCTCTACCTAGAAATAAATACTCCAAGGTCACCTGAAACTTGTGGCAGTTGTTTCTGGGGAGTCCAAAGTCCAAAGTGTCAAATGAGAAAGCTCCAGGGAGAGTTAAAAAATTCAAAATGTTCTGCCCTTAGAAGCAGAGCCAGGAGACAATAACAATGGAACCAGAACACTTCAGAGGAGCAGAGTCTTAAGTGCTGTAAACCCAGAGAAATGAGGAGGTCGGAAACTTGCAAGCATTTGAAGAGAAGCACATCACAGAAAGTAAAAGTCATTGGCAGAAATCCAGAAATTTGAATTCAGGACCTAATAGCAGCTGATCATATGATCTAAGAGTGCTAGATGAGATGAAGCCTTCCCTGGTAGAAAATCCCATATTAAAAAATAAAGCTGAAGATATAACTAAATAGATGAAGGCTAACATTATGAAAGAATATTATGGGTCAAGAGATGCCCAAGATGTATAACCAGAAGAGAGTAACTCCTCATCAAACTTCATGCACAGCCCCAAAGAAAAAAGAAAAGCTTAGCCAAAAGACATATCTGTAAGAAATCAGGAGATAAAAAAAATTAATTTTAAGTTAAAAAGAAATCTGGAATGAAAGATGAATAAATAATATGAAACAGAAGATGGAAAACCTTACCCAACTAGTGTATTCCCTAAAGATTAGAACAGAGTAAAAGAGAATTCGATGATATTATAAGACAGAAATATCAGAACAAAAACAAAACATCTAAAAAACAGGTTTTTACTATTGAAAATATGTCCAAGAGGTAATCTAAGAACCATCAGATTTGCTAAACAAGATAATTAAACAAAAAAACCCATAAACACATTTCATGAAATCACAAATGAAAATCCCCCAGATCTGTTGGAACCAGATGGCAAAGAGAAAACAGAAAGAATCTACTTATCACATACTAAAAGTAACCCCAAACTGAAAAGACCTAGAAATGTCATAAGCAAAATTCAGAGGGTCCAGGTCAAAGAAAAAAATATATGAGCAAGCCAAAAAGAAAGAATTAAAATATCAAAGAATCATTTAGGACTATATAACACTTGTCAGCAACTATCACAAAAGTGAAAAAATGTTGGAATTTGATATTCCAAAAGACAGACTACAAAGACTTACAACCAAGAGTAATTTACGTTGCAAAACAGGTATTTAATCCTAAAGAGGTAGAAGAAACAAGTAAATATCCCTTCAGAATCTTAATGTCTTTGGAAGTCATAGAAGGTATTAAATAAGACAAAAGACTTGAAGGGAATTTGTTCTGTTTTGAGGGTCTTTAGAGAGGAAATAAAAGAGAAAGAAAAGAAATCCATTAGGAAAGAGTGGAATAGAAGTTACTATTTTTGATCACTGGAGTATACAAGAAAAGTATACAAAAAATTAAGGGAAAAAACTTCACATAAACTTCACTTTCATCTGAACCAGATTAAACAGTATTCAATACACACACCAACTCTGTGTAGAAATACTTATTAAACTGAAGAAGAAAACTGGTAGTGACAAAAGGAAAGGAAAGAGTTGGAGAAGAAATAGTTACATGCAAAACAAATTTCAACTTTGGGGTGAATTGTAAAAGAGGTATTCGAAAGAAAGGAAAAATAAGAACCAGAACCCAACAAAGAAAATAAAAAAGAGGCAATGGAGAGGAAGACTATTTCTAATCTAATTAACATATGGCTCACATTTTTCCTCATTCACCACATCCTAAGATATAAAAGAGAGAGACCATTGTAAACATACCCAACTGCAGTGTTTCTTAAAAATCTCTAGAGAAGTCACTACAACAGAGGCCCTAAGCCCCAGGCCACTGACATACACTCTATTTTCATACTTACAGAAAAAAGGGTTATGGTTCTCAAGTGAAATCACAATTGTTTGTGGCTTCCCAAGAAAATTTACCCAGGATGGTTATTGGGTGCTGTCAACTGAATACTTTTTTTGCTTGAGATCTGATTGTATTATTTTTAAAAATCTACTTCTTACACAGAGATTATCCATTTTGTTTTCATATTATAACAAGCATTACTGCTCTGAAAAAATTATTTCATCCCATAGTATTTCTGGAAATAATTTTCTCATCTGACCTATTATTTTACTAATCCTTACCATATTGCTAGAAGATAGAAAGCAACAGAAATCACTGTATTGACTCTAGGAAAAGTCACTGAGAGATAAAGTATAATTCAATGTTAGGTAGAGAGTCTGATCACCTGGTATAGGCAGATTTTTTTTGACCCTCAGGGCAGGTGTTTTAAATATGACATCCCATTGTCTCTATCTCCAACTAGAATATCTGGAGTCTAGGAGAAAGGGCAGCCAGAGGCTACAGCTTGAAATTCATGAGTCTGCCCTTTAAAGCTCTCCCAATTCCAATCTAGATGGCAAGGCTAAAGGATCATTAACAGTATTTTCCACATCCCCTAACCCAGCTTGGTGCTGGCTCATATATGTGTGCCATCTCTTTAAACAAAGGATGAAATCAAAAGAAGCTGAAAGAACAACCAATGACTGTTCAGACATTTGTTCAGAGACATGAATAAATTAGACTACTGGGGGAAAGGAACAGCACTGGCCTTGTCTATGCTATCTCTGTGAGTCTCCCAACACTCTATAACACCTGGTATTTAGCTATATTTTATTTCTCCAGTTTATTTGTCAGTTTGATAAATGTGGAAAGCATTTTTAGCCAAGAATTAACTGGATTTCATTTGTAAATCTAGCTGAACAAAACCTGGTATGCTTGGTGGTTTGAATTCTGACATTTAAGTTATACAGTAATTTGTGAGTAGAGCCAGCAGTGACATCATATAATAAAATGTGTTCAGTGATTAAATGAAAAAAATTAGAGCCAGATTTTTGAGGACAGGCTCATCTCAGAATAAGGAATTGGAATTTTTCATGAACAATAATGAGAAGCTAACAAGGTTAGGAAATGTTGGAATGAAGACTTTTTCCTTCTAACCAGTTCCAGACAACACTAACCCAATGCCACAAGTTCCTTTGTTACCTCCTCTTTACAATATGGTCTTATAAGGACTAACTAACTGGCACTTCAGCAGTAGGACTTTCTTTCCTTCATTGAAATTTAACATCAGAAGTGCTCAGATAGTAGGAAAAAACTAAGAGACATAGTGCATAAACAAGGAAATAATAGCAAATCTAAGCACCTAATACATTTCATTTTACTCTTTACTTTCTTTTAAGACTTTCAATTGATTGTTTATAAGGGAAAAATTATTTTAAAAATGTGGTATATGATTGTGATGGAATACTGTTGAACTGTGAGAAATGACAAGCAGACTAATTTTCAAAACTTGGAAAGAACTCCAAGATAATGAACAACTAAATGAATAAAACCAAGAGAGCATTTTATACAGTTACAGACTTAATACTTGAAGAATAGTTTGTGAATATTCACCTCCAGAGAATGAACTGAAAAATGTAAACACAAAAGATATTATCTATATATACATATCTATTTGCCAGGAAGGGGAGGGGAGGGCTGAGATACTTGGAAATAAATTCTACCAATTAAAGAGAAAAACCACTTGGGAGGGAAAAAAAGATAATATGGCTTTGGAAGAAACACAATTCAAATATACAAAGAAGAGTTAGGGTCCCAGGCTCAAAATGAACAACAGGGAATCAAAAGAGAACAGCAGAGAACAGAATTCAGAGGGAAAGTATGTCAAGTAATGGAAGGTCTGAAATGGACAGACAGTACCACAAAATGGTATTAAATAGCAGCTATCATTTATAGCTTGTATTAAGATTTGCAAGGTACTTTATATAAATTAAATCCTCTGGTACATACACACATACATACACACACAAAAGAACAGTGTTATTACCACAAAATTAAACTCTCTTAAGCTTAGAATGGTTCCAAAAGAAAGCAACAATTCCACGAGTTAATAAATATTAAAGCAAAATAGAAAGACTTTAAAAAATAAAATGTAAAGTATACACTATCACAAGCAACTAACCTATAAAACATCAAGGGAAAATAATCTTTGAATCCTTGGGTTTACTTTAAAGTCAAAACAAACAAAAAAAAGGAACATAGGTACTTTTATTTCAAGAAAATGATAAATAAAAACTGCATAAACCTATTAGAACCAGAGGGCAAATAAAAAATAGAAAGGATATATTCAACACATTCCAAAAAAACAAAACTCTAAAGCAAAAACTCGCAAAAATATCTTGGGCATTTGCTGGTGGAGTTGTGAGTTGATCCAACCATTGTGGAGGGCAATTTGGAACTATGCCCAGAGAGTACTAAAAGACTGTCTCCCCTTTGATCCAGCCATAGCACTGCTGGGTTTATATCCCAAAGAGATAATAAGGAAAAAGACATGTACAAAAATATTCATAGTTGTGCTCTTTGTTGTGGCAAAAAATTGGAAAATGAGGGGATGCCCTTCAATTGGGGAATGGCTGAACAAATTATGGTATATGTTGGTGATGGAATACTATTGTGCTCAAAGAAATAATAACTGGAGGAATTCCATGTGAACCGGAATGACCTCCAGGAAGTGATGCAGAGTGAGAGGAGCAGAACCAGGAGAATATTATACAGAGATTGATACACTGTGGTGCAATCGAATGTAATGGACTTCTCCATTAGTGGCAATGCAGTGATCCTGAACAACTCAGAGGGATTTACAAGAAAGAACACTATCCACATTCAGAGGAAAAACTGTGGGAGCAGAAACACCAAAGAAAAACAACTGTTTGATTACATGGGTTGAGGGGAATATGACTGGGAATGTAGACTCTAAATGATCATCCTAGTGCAAACATCAACAACATGGAAATAGGTTCTGATCAAGGACACATGTAAAACCCAGTAGAATTGTGTGTTGGCTACGCGAAGGGGTGGAGGGAAAGGGAGGGAGGGAAAGAATATGATTCTTATAACCAAAGAATAATGTTCTAAATTGACCAAATAAAATTTTCAAAAAAAAAAACTAAAAAAAAACATCTTGGACAAAATCCCAAACTTTCAGGTTAAAGAAAAAAATGCTGCAAGTAGTCAAAAAGAAAGAATTCAAGTACCAAGGAATCAAAATCATGATCATACAATTCATGATGGTTGTCATTAAAAAAAGAGTATAGGGGACAGGTAGATGGCTCAGTGGATTGAGAGCCAGGCCTGGGGATGGGAAGTCCAGAGTTCAAATCTAGCCTCAGATACTTCCTAGCTATGTGATCCTGGGCAAGTCACTTAACCCCACTGCCTAGGACTTATCACTCTTCTGTCTTAGAACGGATACTTAGTATCAATTCTAAGATAGAAGGTAAGAGTTAAAAAAAGAAAAAGAAAAAGTTAAGCTTTTTAAGCATTCAGAATCAACAGGTCAGAATGGAACAGAATCTCTGAAATGAAATAGATAAAGGTAAATAGACTACATCAATTAGAAGGGGCAATGTGATAATGGGGTTTTATATTCTAACAAGATAGAAAACAAATGTCCCAAGAGTCATAAAGAAATTGAATAAAATAGTCAAAGGGCATGAGGGTGGCTCTTTTAAGATTTGGTGGTCATGGAAGAAATTGGAATAAAGTACAATAGTGAGGAAAGGAGGAGGAATGGGTATTTTGTCAAAATCTTTTTCTATTCTAGTCAAAATCTATTGAGATAATCATATGTTTTCTGTTGGGGGGAGGGGTTTATATAGTCAATTATGCTGATAGTTTTCTTAATATTGAACCAGCCCTGCATACCTGGCATAAATCCTGACTAATCATCTTTGTGATAAATTGCTATAATCTCCTTGCCAGTATTTTATTTTAAATATTTGCATCAATACTCATTAAGGAATTGGCATACAGTTTTCAGTTTTTGCTCTTCTTAGTTTAGGTTTTCAGCACTATTTTTGTGTCATAGAGGAATTTGGTAGGACTCTTTTACCTATTTAAAAAAAAACAATAGAATCACAGACAAAATAGGCTAATTTCGTTACATCATCCTGTGTTTTCACAAATAAAATTAATCCAGCTAAGAACAAGAAACATACGTTGACAAAAAAGAAAAAATCATTGCAGCAAGTTTCTCTGATTAAAGTTTGATTTCCATGATATATATGAGCTGATTTAAATTTATAAGAATAAGAGCCATTCCACAACTGAAATATGCTCAAAAGATAGGAACAGGTAGTTCTCAAGGGAAGAATAAAAGCTATAGATAGTTATAAAAAAATGAGTGTTCCAAATCACTGGTAATTAGATATGCAAATTAAAAGAACTTTAAGGATTTACCTCACATCCATTGGATTGGTAATACTGACAAAAAAGGAAAATGACAAATGTTGAAAGAACTGAAGGAAAACAGGAACATGAATTAACTGCTGGCACAGCTATGAACTGGTCTAGCCAGATTCTGGAAAGTAATATGAAACTGTGCACAATTACATATGAAAAGTTACAAAAAAGTGAATGCCCTTTGATCCAAATTTGGAGGTAACCTGTTATTGGAGAATGGCTAAACAAACTGTGAAACATGAATGTAACAAAATACTATTGAGCTAATAGAAATGAGGAAATAGGCAATTTCCAAGAGACATGGAAAGATTTGTGTGAATTAGTGCAGAGTGAATTTTTATACTAATTTTTATAGTATACTTTTTATACTATACAAAAAAATTTTTTTAATTTTTTGAAGATATTCTAATCAATAAAAAATGAAATAAGCAGATCTAGAAGAATCATTTATGCAATAACAGCAACCATATGTTATAGAGAATTTTATATGTTAAAGAGAGTTTTTCTTAATCCCTCTCTCTGTCTCTTTAAGAGGCAAGGGAGCAGGTAACATTTCTCAGCCTGCTGAAGATTCTGTTATTTAGGAGACAAAGTGGATACACAGGAGAATGTGACAGTTGGAAAGGGCTTTTGTTTCTGGGTCCCTTGGGGAGAAGAGTATGACTCTGGCTTTCTCTCTAGGACTGGCAGTTTTTTTCTAACTAACAGTTGGAGATAGAGAAAGTGGATTTTAAGGCCTTAACTGCCTTATTGATTAGTGATTAGCTTAGGCAGGTAGTTAGATAGTGGGTAAATTATTAGTCAGTGTAGAGAAGTTTAGTCCTGGGCTTCACCCTGGCAAAAGAAGCTGCCCTCAAAGGCAGACAGATTTAGGAATTTTTAGAAAATTTTAGTTAGGATTGGGATCTTGGGTATAAACTATTATAAGATTACTCTCACTTTCCTCCTGTCTATTTCCTATCTGTACTTTCCTAAAAATGAACTAAGTGCTTTGTGTTTACCAAACTGCCCTCCTAACCTTTGTTCAAACTCCTACCAAAAGTTTTAACCCTTCACAACATAAAGACAAATCATTTTAAAAGCTCTAGAATGATCAATGCAATGATCATCCATGATTCCAAAAGACTGATGATAATACATGCTATCTTCCAAAAAAAGAGGTGATATATTTGGGGTGCGGAATGAAACATATTTTCGAACATTGTCAATGAGAGAATTTGTTTTGCTTAAAAATACATATTTGTTACAAAGAATTTGTTTTCCTTTTATTAATGGCTGAGAGGAAGAGAAAATAGATTTTTAAAGCTTATTAAAATAACTTTTAAAAAATCAATGAGTTGGCATAAAAAGAATGTTTATCAAATATACAAATGGCACAAAGCTGGGAGAGCTAGCTAATACAACAAATGTGAAAGTAAAGATTCAAAAAGATCTTAAGCTAGAAAACTGAGCCAAATCTAGTAATATCAAACTTAATAGTGATAAATGTAAAATCTTTTATTTGCATTCAAAAAAACAATTTTAGAAGTACAAGAAAGAAAGAGACTTGGTAAGTAGGGTGGCTGCCCTAAGAAATGGTGAGTTCACCTTCACTGAAAGTATTCAAGCTAGGGGGCAACTGGGTAGCTCAGTGGATTGAGAGCCAGGTCTAGAGATGGGAGGTCCTAGGTTCAAATCTGGCCTCAGACACTTCCCAGCTGTGTGACCCTGGGCAAGTCACTTGACCCCCATTGCCTAGCCCTTACCACTCTTCTGCCTTGGAGCAAAATGGAAGGTAAGGGTTTAAAAAAAAAAAGTATTCAAGTCAAGGGGAGAGAAAACCACTTGTCATTAAGGATACTGTAGTAGAACTCCTTTTGGAGTACAAGGTAGCTCAAATAGATACCACGGTCCCTTCTTTAATGTATTATGCCATTATTAGAATAAGTAGGCAAAAGTTTTAAAACCAATATAAGGAGGAACTATACATCACACAGAGCTGTCCAGAAATAGAAAACAGGATGACTCAGGAAGCAGTGAGTTTCATTCCTTGGAGGGTATAGATGTAAAAGTAAAAAGGCCACTTTTCAGGGATACTTTAGAAGGGAATTTTCTGAGTTGCAGATTAGATTAGATTACATCTAGAAGCCTCAACTTAAAATATTCCATAATTTTATGAATATAATTTACAAAAACTCATCTAGAACCCAAGCCCTTACTGTTTCTCCCACACAGATCCATCTTATGCCTCCCACCATTCAGCTGATTTTAAATCACTGATGCAAAATCTGTCTATTGATAAAGTTGGGAAACAGGAACTGAAAGTGATCACAGTGATAACTCAAGGCTTCCTATGCAAATTCATTCCTTTATATAATTAGAAAAAATAAAGAACCTCCTTTACTTATCATTTTTTATATTTTTTTTTAAACTTCCTCTACTCTGAATGGGGTAATGTTGATCAGCAGTTCTCAGACATATCATTAGAGATCAAGAAACATCATCTTAATACCCAGATGAATCGCCCATCGGCTAGGGAAGGGGTGGCGGGGGGGGGGGGTGGGGGGGGGGGAAGAAAATGATCTGTTTCCAATGAACAATGTATGAAAATGACCAAATAAAATAATGTTTTAAAAACTAAAAAAAAAAAAAGAAACATCATCTTAAAAGATAACAGCAATATTTTAATGTACTTTTTTAATAGCCCAGGTAAATACATAAATGCTTACCTTATGGGGCTATAGTTCAGCATTATGAATGCCAACACCACCATCACACACACAGCTCTCCGTTTTGGACTGGGGACTTTGAGCTTCTGGTTCTACAAAGAAGGTTAACATTATACAAATGCAAAAAGACATCAAGAACTCATCAGCACACAATAACCATTTTACTAGCTCACTATAAGAAACACAGAGAGAAAATATATTAGCATTTAAATGTATTCTTTTTTACTCATAGGTGAGTGGCTATATATGTAAGACTATTTTAAATAACACTGAAACTTCATTAAATTGTTGATCCCCTGTGAGAATGAAAAATGAAGATAGCAATAAAGTCAAGATATAGATAATCTAAACATATCATTTTAGTCATTAGTTTCAACTACTTTGATGAGTAGGAATCATCCAGGATTGCTAGAGTTAAATATGGACTCAATTAAAGATGCTAAGATTAAAATAAACAGATTTCAATCACATTTCCTCTTCCTTGCATGTCTCTTGATAAACTACAGAATGAATGAAATGCAGGTAGCAGGAGGGAAGAAAAATAAAAGTTCTACAAAAGTGTACAACTAGAATTGAATAAGAGTTAGCCATGTAAGAAATTATCTCCTTTATTAAACTATGTCAACTATTTACTTTTTTAAAATAACCGAAAGGTGAGGGGAAAGTTCCTTTCTATAGAATATGGTCTTTTAAGTTATTGCTAAATGACAGACAGACAATGAATAGTGAGGTAGGTAAAAGGAAACAGGATGAATCACTCTTAAAATAAATCTCACTTTTCCAAAGTGAGACAGTTGCACTATTTTTTCCCTACTCATCTCCAAGGAATTTTGAAATGTTTCTGATGTTTCTCCAACTCCTCCACTTTAATAATAATGCTAGTAGATTTCTCCAAATGATCAGGAATATTGAATGCTAATAGGAAAAACAGTGAAAGAAACCCTATTTAGACCCTATCTAGTTGTCTCTAGGCAGCATTTACTAACAGAACCACAATTTCCTGGGTACACAGAGAGGAGACATGACTTTTTTTTTCAGTCACCTAAAAGTCTCAAAATGGCTGTCCTTATCCCAAAAAAAAAAAAAGGAAGGCAATAAGTGAATGGTGAGGTGTGTTATAAACCCGAATTTGAAAGAGGTTTCTTTCCAATACTTTATCTTGATTTATGGAAAAGGTACTTAGAACCTATTTCCTCAGCACTACTTTACTCCTTGTAATTTAACTCTGAAGTCAAGTTCCTGAATAGTTTTACTACTAATGACACTTAAGAATTCCCTAACCCAACACTGAAGTTAAACCCAAATGTAAGCAGAGATTGTTTTATTTTTGTATTGGTATCTCCAGCACCCACCTAGCATGGTGACTTGTCCATCATGGGTACTTAGGAAACATGAATACCTACCTCTGAAACTACTTCATCCAGCTGCCGCTTCAGGGATCCATTCTCTTTTTTGAGTCTCTCATTTTCTGAAAGGGCTGCTTTTAATCTTGCCTCTAAACCTAGCATATATTCTTTCTTTTTCTTGCGAGACTGACAGGCTGACTCTCGATTTTTGATCATGCGTTGCTGTCTCCGCAGGACAGTCACCTAAGGAAAGAGACAAATAGATTTAAGTAAATCTGAAACCAACTTATTTATTCATTGTTCAAATGTCACATAACCCTGGGAAAGTTATTCGCTGTTTACTGGTGCTTTTACATGCTGCTAATAACTCCATCATAAACTAATATTACTTATATTACCAAAGGTTCATTTTAATGTCAATGTAATCTTGCTAAATGTTATGCTAAATGTTAAATTACCTGTGTAAAGGTCCAGTGATTGAATATATTTCTTCAAGGGCCGACCTAGTTACAATCACAGAGACTTCTCGCTAGATTCAATATATAGTGATTAAATTTTAGACCATAGCAATTCTCAAAGACCATCCCCTAAGTTAGAGGGAATACAAACACTGACAAAATTATGAACCCCTCATTTATTGAAGTTATCTAAAGTTAAAGCTTGTTAGTTATTTTGTATTTACCTTTATTTTCAAGAAATGTTTAATGTTTCTATTTGTAAGTATATAACAAGTCTTACATAACAAATGATACCTCTCTTCATTAATTTTCATTCTATAAACAAAACTCTAGTTTTTCTGTCTCCTTTGTAACTATGAACAAGGGCTTTGAGGGAAAAATTTGTTTGTTAAACTAAAAGTTAAATAATGCTCTTCTTTTTCCTTTCACCTCCTAACTATGTATGTTTTTCCTACAAATAAGAGTTACTGTCTTAGATCACCCTTATATTATTACATTCAGTCACTTTGAGAATTTATCCATGGTTAGGGTTTAAATAGTCACCTCTATAAGGATGAACCCCAGATCTACATTTCTAGCCCTAACCTCTCATCCACACTCCAGCTTGTGTTTTCAATGACTTCATTATGTGTGTCCTATCATCACTTCAAACTCAGCATATACAAAGTAAACTCATAAGCATTTTCTTCCTATTAAAAAAAAAAAAACCCTCCTCTCTTTTACTAGGACACTTCTGCTTCTGCTAAGTCACTTATCTTCCAGTCTCCCATGCTAGAAACTCTAGAGTCATCTTTGATTCTTCCTTCTATGTCAACTAATCTATATGTTAGGAAAAACATATTTACAGATCACCAAGTTTTCTTTGAAGTATTTGTCAGATATGATCCTTTCACTGCATCTCTACCTGTTATTGTCCTAAAAACCTTACATTTTGATTACTCTAAAAGTTTAGTCTCTCCTCTCCATTTTTATAAATGAGAAAATCTTTGCATCAAGACCAAATTCCTTCTATTAAGTTTAATAAACTTTGAAATACAGTTCTATCTATCCTTTCCACCCATTACTTCCTAATATTCATCATCCAAGTCAGTCATCAATACTTTCTACATGTGCCAGGTTCACTCTCCACTCTGAACCTTATTAACTCAAGACTATTTTGCCCACCTAGAATGCCTGTCCACTCTTACCTCTGCCTATACAAATCCTAATTATTCTTTAAGTTCAAGTATAAATTCCCCAACATAAATTCCAGTCTTATCCAATTATTCTAGCACAAACAGATTTCTTCCTTTGCTGGCTGTGTATTACATTTACAATTAACACCAATTAACACTAACTTTCATATTTAGTAAGCAGAGGAAGCCATAAGTGAATAGACCAGAAAGCACAAAGGGGTGAGAAAACCATAGCATTCTAACCAAGCAAGAAACAAAGAACTAATGTGTTGAACAAGCCATAAATGAACTCCTGAATAAAAAATCCTCAGGATCAGATGAGTTTAAAATTAAAGTGAAATCTATTAAAAAAAAAAATCACTTGCAAAAATAAAAAAAGGAATCCTAACCAATTCCTTCTATGATGAAGGGACAACACAGATAAAATGAACTTAAAGATCAGTGTCCTTACTAAATAGAAACACATAAAGTATTAGCTAAGAGGCTATCACATTATATTTAAATGATTATACACTGTGGTAAGGTTAGATTTATACCAAGAATAAAGGATTGCTCAAATACAGTAGGTCCTCATTTTGCACAAACTCAAAATACAAAAATTCAGGTATTTGTGACAGGTAATTAAAAAAAACAAAGGCAAAAATATACAGAAAATAAAAACTTTTAATTATGCACTAAATCTGTGTCATTTTCCCACTGGTGTAAATTCTTATACTGTAGCTAAAGAAAGTGAAATAAAAGAGATTAAGGCAGTGGCTGCATTAAGATCAAAGAAGCCTAATAATAATTATTATATAAGCCAAGAGATAGACAATCAGGTCCACAATGTTGTTTCCTCTGTAACAGGATTAGCCATTTTGTAAAAGAATGCAGGTATAGAGGTCAGTTTCAAAGGCAAATGAACAGATATGGAGGATTTAATAGGAATAATAATTGGAATAATAACTATAATAATAACAATAATGGAAATGTGTGTCAAAATGCCTGATGCCAAGGACCCCAAGAACCAGGATTGGGTTAAGTCTCAAGCAAGGCCTAAATATAGTCAGGTGGTTAAGGGTGATCAGAGCAAAGGAGCATGTTCCTTATGAAGGTTTCCCAATGAACTTCTGTAATTAAATCAAGGGATAATGAATGCAGAGTAAATGAAAATGAGTGTAATGGTAATAAGATTAATGAAGATATAGATGAATTCATTGAATCAAATGATAGTATAATTAGTGTTAATAATTGTAAGGAAATTATAATATAAATTTAGTAGAAAATTCTAATGAACGTAAAATAAGGGAAAATAGTGAAGAATATAAATTGGATAATGATAATGAAATTGTAAATGAGAACAATGATACCAAGATGGAGAGTATAAGGAGTAATGAAAAAGCTGATGATGGAGTTAAAGATGCAAAATCCTGGGAACATCATGAATGTTCAAGCAGATGTAAACTTGGATGGACAGGGAATGACTGAGCTTTGTTCTGATGTTACTGTATTAGCACCAGTATTACAATCATTTCCGTCTCCAAATAATACCGAACCATATGTATGTGTGACTTTAGGTGATCAGATATATGATCTTTTGGTTGATACTGGAACCAGGAAATCAGTTTTGCAAAGTCTTCCTAAGAATTATAGAGCTGTGGGTACAATGAAAGTAATAGGAGCTACTGGAAAACCAGAGAGAGTGGCAAAATTACAACCTAAAATAATTACTTTAGGTCCTTTATCTATGGAGCATGCATTTCTTTGTATGCCAGATTGTCCCATGAATCTTCTAGGTAGAGATTTATTATGTAAATTAAAGGCAACAATCCAGTGTACTGACACTGGTGATATCTCATTACATCTACCAGATCTAAAATCTTTTCCATTGATGTTCTTAGATTCAGTTAGTTCAGAGGATGACTTGGATTCAATCTATTCTATATCTGAGGATATCCCTGAAGATTTTTGGTCAAAGTCTTCCACAGATGTAGGTCTATTGAAATCAGATACTCCTGTAAGGGTGAGGACTAAGGAAGGACCAGTTCCTTGTGTACCTCAATATCTCTTAAGTAAAGAAGCAACAGAGTATATCAGATCAATCACTGAATCTCTAATCCAACAAAGGATCATAATACCTTGCTTCTCAGAATATAATACACCTATATTTCCAATCAAAAAGCCAAAGCTAGACCAAAATGGCAAAGTAGTATATAGATTCATACAGGATTTAAGAGCTGTAAATGATCATGTCGTACAGACACATCCTATTGTACCAAGCCCAGCTGCTATAATTTCTTCCATTCCAAGTCAGGCAAGATATTTCACTGTGGTAGATTTATGCTCAGCATTTTTCTCAATAACGATTCACAAGGATTCTCAAAAGATCTTTGCTTTGACATGGGGAAAAAACCCATGGACTTGGACTCATCTTCCCCAGGGGTACACTGATTCCCTGAGCCAATTCTCACAAATTTTAAATAGAGATCTAAAAACCATAACATTCAAGGAAAGTAAAATAGTGCATTTTGTTGATAACATCCTCCTTGCATTCTCAAGTGCTAAAGTGTGTCTCAGAGACAGCAAGATTCTTTTTATAGAATTATATAAACACGGGCATAAAATCTCCAAGGCAAAATTATAGTGGAGTGCAATATCTTGGATTTGTGTTATCAGAGGGTTCCAGAAGTATCATACAGAAAAGAATAGCAGACATCCAGAAACTGAGTGCTCCTAAAACCAAAAAGTAACTCAGAGCGGTTCTTGGAACAACTGGTTTCTGTAGGCAATAGATACCTGGGTATAATGAATTAACAAAGTGTTTAACAGACATAACCAGGAATACTGAACCAGAACCTCTGAAACTAAAACCTGAACATTTGTAAGTCTTAAATAAGCTTAAAGAAGCCATTTTATCTGCCCAATCTCTGGGTATCCCAGACTATACAAAACCATTTCAACTATTTGTCAATGAAACAAAAAGTATTGCTTTGGATGTACTGACACAGACTTTAGGACAAAGTTATCATACAATTGGATATTATAGTTGTCAGCTTGATCCAATAGCTGCTGGTACAGTTCCTTGTCTAAGGGGTATAGCAGCTGCAGCTGTGTTATTCCAGAAGTCAGTAGATTTAGTTTTGGGATGTCCATTGACTGTATATTGTTCACATCAAATAGAAGCACTAATGAGGAAATTTTGTACTCAAGCACATTCAGACCAATGAATATCTAAGTATGAAATTATACTCCAAGGTAGTGAGAGCATCCAGTTGAGGAGATGTAGTGTATTAAATCCAGCTACACTTCTTCCTGATTTGACAAAAAATGGTGAACCATTACATGAGTGTGTAGAAGTAGTAGATCTAGTGGATATACCTAGGATGTATTTAAAAGCCATTCCAAATGAAAATCCAGACATGGTCTTATTCACTGATGGTTCTTCATATTTGTGTAATGGAATTAGATATACAGGTGTTGCAGTTGTCACAGAATTTGAGACATTGTGGTATGGATCATTACCCAGTAACCTTAGTGTTCAAGGGGCAGAGTTGGTCACTTTAAAGCAAGCATGTCTTCTAGTTGATGGTAAAAGTGCAAATATTTATAGATTGTTGTTATGCATTTTCTGTATGTCATACTACAAGACAGATCTGGAAACAACAAGGTTTTATTACAGCATCACGAAAACCAATTGCTCATGCAGAAATAATAACTGAGTTGTTGGATGCTATCCAGAAACCTAAACAGATAGTGGTGATCCATTGTAGAAGTCATACTTATGGCAAAGATTCAGTCTCTAAAGGAAATCATAGAGCTGATATAACTGCAAAATTTGCTGCCACTAATGCTCCAGTGTATGTAATGAATTTGTCAACTATTGAATCTGATGATCTAGAAAAAGCTTATGTAGACTCAGAAATTCAAAAGAGGAAGGAGAAGTTTGGAGCAAGGAAAGAACATGGAATATGGGTTGTGTCAAGCCATCCACACAAAAGGTCATTTTGATACTCAAGTTGCAATTGACTCTGTAAAGAGGCAATGGGTAGCTACGGGAATAAATACTGTAGCTAATAAGACCTGTATAAGCTGTTCTGTTTGCCAAAAATTCAGTGAAGGGGCTTTCAGACAGAAAGGTATAGGAGGGAGACCTTATAGCATATTGTTCATTTGAGAGTCTGCAAATTGATTACATCAGCATGCCAAAAGCTGGAAGATACAAGTTTTGTCTGGTAATTATAGACAGATTAACTAAGGCCTGAAGCATTTCCATCAACTACAAAAACTAGCTTTGTGGTAAAAGTGTTGATTAAGGAAATTATTCCTAGGCTTGGAGTACAACTTACCATAGACTTTGATAAGGGATCTCATTTCACCCAGGATATCCTGAAAAAAAGTCTATAAGAATCTAGCAATAATACCCAAATATCATGTTCCTTGATCACCCACAAAGTTCAGATCAAGTGGAGCATGTAAATAGGGAACTCAAGACTATGGTGGGGAAGATTTGTGCTGAAACTCCTCTCAAATGGCCAGAGATTCCTCCCGTAGCTTTGTTTTACCTACGTATGAGACCAAGAGCAGATTTACATGTATCATCCTAGGAAATGCTCTTTGGACATGCTCCCCTACAGGCAAAGACTTGTAAGACAGTCTATACATCTCTTTTAGGAGGAGACTGGGAATTTACTTCTCATCTAAGTGCTTTGCAACAACGACTTAAAGAATTACATGATATGGGATTATTGATCCAAGCTGGTCCATTGGATTATTCTCTCCATAATTTCAAACCAGGAGATATGGTATATATTAAAAAGTTTGCTAAAACATCAGCAACACAAGGGAGTTGGTCAGGTCCTTACACCACTGTGTTAGTATCTCCATCTTCAGTAAAAGTTTTGGGTGGAGATTCATGGTATCATTGTTCACTTATCAAATTAGCACATGGTATAAATAATGAAAATGTACAAATTATTGAACAAGAAGAAATTAAAGAATAAATAACAGAAAGTGAGAATCATCAGTCAAATTGAGTCTGCAGTCAGAAAGATCAGTAAGGAGAGGACCATTCCAGTGGAAGAGGACATATGGATGGAAGAAGACAATGCAAATGAAGAAGAGAATACGGGATATTAATAGATGTTGTTAAAAGCCTGAAAAATTATAAATTTAAAGACTTTGAGAAACTTGCAATGAAAAGGATCACAGGATTAATGGATTAATTAATAAAAATTTTGGGTCATGTATTATAACACAAAACAACATAACACATATTCATAAACATTCATAAATATATTTACTACCATGGAGTTGGAGAAGAAAAATTCTTCAAGCAAAATGAAATGAGATCAGAAAGAAAATCTGAAGTAGTATATTACATGCAACAGTAACATAATATTAACATAACACTAACACTAACATAACAGTAGCAAAACAACATAACATAGCAAAAATAACAACATAAAAAAAACCAAACACAAATACATAAACATGGTTAGGTTACATTCATTCACTATGTGAATGAGTGAAACAATGTATAGTTAGGGTAGTAACAATGTTATAATTAGTTATAAATTGGTTACTAACTAAAATTAAGTAGATACTTAATTTAGTATAGAAATATAACCAGGCAGGAGAATTTTATTAAGATAGGGCTTTAGCTGATAAAGATTAAAATTTAAGATAAAGAAGATAAGATAAAATACTGGCTTGCAATACAACATACATAACAACATACATTACATAACACAAATAAAATGATATCACATATCATACAAAAGTGTAAATACATATGTAAATATATGCAAATAGTGTGTATAATAGGATTGTAAATTAATTGTATTCTAGTGTATGCATGTGTATATATGTAACATAAATGTACCATGTGTGTAAATATGATGTGTATATAGGTGCGTCTGTGTACAACACATGTATATATTGTATGTACTATGTGTATATATGTATATATGTGTAAAAATTATGTGAATAGATCACTTATGTTTAACTTTATCTATTGTTACATGTAATTTGCGTAAGTGCGTTTAACAGTTTGGTTTAATTTTCTTTATAAAACTTATGTAATGTGTTTATTGTAATTTTAAAAATTGTAAATTTCTAAATTTTTGCTGTTATGCATTACAATAGTAGTAGAATGTTCTGAATTAGTTGATAAGAGTAGTATTTATGAGTTTAATGTTTGCATGAAAGTTATTTATCATTTGCTTTTGATGTTATTTACTTGTGTTCCTGCATGTTTGATCTGTGTTTGAAATTTGTACTTGTTCATTATTTAATCCCTTTTTTTCCTTTCCTTGATAAAATCCCTAGAATAGGATAGTATTACATAGGTTAAGATATTTCAGTGTAGGTGGTTTGTTATTTTGGGTAGATATTTTAGTTTAGGTAATCTGTAAGTAAGTTAGTTTGTGCACAAATGCCAAAATAGTGTTTTCAACATGATTTAGGCTTTGTGCAAAGTGAGGACTGTAGCAAGGGAAATTATAGGGTGCAAAGAGTTTGAGTGACAAGCCCTCAAGACTCAGAATTCTCCCAGGGCTGTCAGAGTTCCAAGGAACAGTTTTGCCAACTAACACACTGGAGCTGAAGGTGAAGTCTGGAAGGTGAAGATCTGATCTCTCCTGGACTCCCTTAGACAGCTAGCAAGCAGCCTCTTTTAATTCTACCATACAAGGGTGAGAGGTCATATCCATACACTCTGATGAGACAGAGTGAATTTTGGAGAAAACCTCTTTCCCTTAGACAATTGAAGACTCAGCTGGATCCCTGTACCTGACCCACCAAGGACTCTCTTTGTGCAAGAAATCTGGTTCCTTGTTGGACTTATTACCCTTAGGAAACTTAAGTATTTAGATTAAAGTATTTAGATATTGGGTTTAATAACTAGGTTAAATGTCAGATGCTAACCTTTTCCCCTCATTCCCAAAACCTTACCCTTATCTGTTAATAAATAGAATATTTATATGTTTTTCCCACTGTATTACTTCCCTTTCCCCCTACCCAAATTATATTAAATTATATTACTTTTAACAAAACAAAATCATGCTCATTCTCGAGCATCTGTGTGAGTCCAACATTAGCTCCCATATCAGTCTTTTCTGGAGTTATCTCTTACAACAAGTTGTGTCCATGTCTTTGTTTCATTAATGCTATCTAGTTATTAATAATGGTCCCACAGTACAAGAGTAAAAATGCTGGTACCTCTAATAAGCCTAAGAAAAGTCATAAAGTACCTAGGTACATTTATATAAGAAATACATATTAAAAAATGGGATATTTTTATGTGTAATTTTCAACTTATGCAAAGAGATTTGGAACGTATTGGTCAAACAAAATGAAATCCTACACTACCAGGAATAACATAAACTATAGATCACATTAAAAACAAAAATAACAGAAGTCACATGATTACAAAATAGCTGCAAAAAAGGCTTCTGAGAAAATAAAGCACCCATTCGTGTTTTTAAAACGAAGCATAGCAATAAATGAATTTTTCTTTAATAAAGTAAATAGTAACTAACTAAAACCAAGATAGAGCATTATATTTACTGTGGGTGCTAGTACAGCAGGGATAGCCTGAGTCAATTATAATTTCTGATGAGCCCTTCTCTAACCACTTACCTCACCACATGGTATAACCTTAAAAAAACACACACACAGCTGCAAAGTATTCTCTTTTTAAACTAGCCTTGTAAAAAGTGGTGTTTCATTATTAAACAAGCATCTGCACATTTATTTGACCATATGAGAAGCTTATGTAAAAGAACTTTCTTTGTAAAAGTTGAATTTAACAATCAATATTCCAGTCATATTCCCATTTCTTTTTTTTTAATCAAAAATCTTGGTGAAAGGGTAAACACAAACAGGTCAAAAGAGAAGAATAGACAAATTGCCACCCTGAACGTTTTATGCTGCCCCAAATTTGAACTTCAAAGGTACAAATGAATAGATATTAAAGAAAGAGAAAAAGATGACTATTATAAGTTCATATCAATGTTTTAAATTGGTGTTTAAGTAAGGTCAAGTCTGGCTGAATTAGCATAAATGTATCTGCATGCTTCACAAGCCTCTGGGTCCTAACTTTTCTCCCAGAATCCTCTGAAATGATGAAGTTGATAAATCTATTATTGTTTAGACCCGAGCAACAGATTTTTAATTCTATCTGAAACTACTTCTAAATCACAAAAGGGGGATGGCTCTGAAATACTTTTATCAATTCAGTATATGCTTGTTGACTATACTGTTCAAAGCACACCACTATGAACATATTAATATAATCCACTCAAAGAAAACCCCTTATAGGCGGAGTCAAGATGGCGGCCGAGAAGGAGCATAAGTTCAGACCTCTGAATATCCTTCCTAACCGATCACAAACTGAATGCTCCTAGGGGACTGAAAAACAAACTTAACAACAAGACAGAGCCAAAGAACCCTCCTGCTGGACTTAATTCAAAAGGTACGCCCCCCCCCCACTCCCCCACAAAAAGCCGGAATCCAAGAACACTTGGGTTTAAAGGGAAGACAGAAGGAAGGTCCCAGGACCCATCCCCCCTCCCACCCAGAGCACTGAGACTCCAGTGGCAGCAGGAACTTCTGAGTAGGCAAAGGTGCTGGTATGGACGGCGTACCTTGCGAGCAAGGCTGTGCCAGGTTCACAGCATCCAACACAGACGGCAAGGAAGGACCTAGAGAGGGAGCATAGACCTGGCAGCCTGGCCACAGCTGTAGAGATCCTCCATATTTGCTTCAGCCTTCCAGGAAGTTTTGGACTCAGAGAATACCCAGCCCAACTAAGCTGAACTTAATCCCATCAAAAGTCTCCAGAACTCAGGGAAGCCCAGACTCCACACCCATCCTCATTGACTGCTGGACTTTAATTCAATCAAAAGCCTCCAGAGGACAGGGAAGCTCAAACCCCAACAAACCTCCATCAGAGATTACACCGAGAGATCTCCTGTTAAAGCTCCAAGAGGGGAGACTGACAGAAGCCCCCAAAACCAAAAAAATGAGAGGAGCAAGAGCACAGACAAATACGGGAAGTAAAGAAGGGGTGAATTTGAGCAAACAAAGAAGAAAGAAACTACAATAGACAGCTTCTACTCAGCAAACGGAACAGAGGGGAAGAGATCAGCAAACGATAAATCAGAAATCCCAGCGAATTGGATACAGGCTGTGGAAGAACTCAAAACACAATTAAGAGAGGCTGAAGACAATTGGGAAAAGAACTTAAAAGTTAAGATAAGTCATCTGGAAACAGAGGCTCTTGAACTAAAATGAGAAAATAGTGTCTTGAAAGCCAAAATCAACCAGCTGGAAAATGAGGCAAAGGAGATGAAAGATGAGGCAAAGGAGATGAAAGATGAGGTGAAGAGGATGAAAGACAACCTTCAAAGAAAATCAGACCAGAAGGAAAAGGATGACCAAAAAGCCAGGGATGAAATCCAGTTAAGAACCAGAATACAACAACTGGAATTAAGTGACCTCACAAGGCAACAGGACACTATAAAACAAAATGAAAAGAATGAAAAAATTGAGGAAAATATGAAGCATCTCATTCACAAAACAGAGGATTTAGAAAATCATTCGAGAAGAGACAATTTAAGAAGCATTGGTCTACCAGAAGACCATGACAAAACAAAAATTCTGGACATAATACTACAGAAAATTATTCAGGAAAACTGCCCCGATATCCTAGAAAAAGAGGAAAAAGTGGAGATTGAAAGAATCCACAGATCACCTCCTGTATTTAATCCCCAACTGACAACACCCAGGAATATTATAGCCAAATCCAAAAACTATCAGACCAAAGAAAAGATATTATAAGCTGCCAAGAAGAAGCCATTCAGATACCATGGAAACACAGTGAGGATAACGCTGGATCTGGCTGCATCCACACTGAAGGACCGAAAGGCACGGAATATGATATTCTGGAAAGCAAGGGAAGTAGGTTTAAAACCAAGAATCAAATACCCATCAAAACTGACTGTATTCTTACAGGGGAAAGTATGGTCATTCAACACAATAGAAGAATTCCAAGCATTCGTAAAGAAAAGACCAGACCTGAACAGAAAATTTGATGTCCAAGCACAGAGCTCAAGAGAATCATCAAAAGGTAATTTTAAAAGAGGGGGAAAAGACAAACAAAACAAAACAACAACAACAAAATTTTAAGAGACTCAATAAGTTAAAATGATATGTATCCCTATAGAAAAGAGGTCATTGGTAACTCTTAAAAACTGTTGCTATCACCTGGGTAGCTATAAGAATTACACTTAGAGGGAACAGTGACAAACTGTATAGGATGAAAGGACAAGACATAAATAGGTATATAGATATATGCATGCATAAATACACATACATGTGTGTGTATATATATACACACACACACAAAACCAGAGCTAATAAAAAAAGAGGTTAATACTAAAAGAAATGGGAAAAGAAACAAATGGGGGTAAATTTATATGTCACAAAGAAACTCATGGTGGGAGGGGGGAGAACATCAATATACTGGAAGGGTAAAGAGGTTGGAGATAGGAAATACTCAACTCTTATGTGCTTTGAAACTGACCCAAAGAGGAAAGAACAATCCAATCCATTGGGGCAGAGAATAGATTTGCACCCTATAGTGGAGTAGAAGGGTAAAAAACAGACTGGTGGGGAAGGAAGCAGTACAAGGGAGGGGGGGGCAATTTTAAATAGACTACAGGGGAAAATAAGGGGGGGAATAAGAAGGGAGGGGTAGAAAGGGAAGTAAAATAAAGGTGGGAACTAGGGGGACTGATCATAAACAAACATTGGTGAAGGAAATAGTGAAAGAAGAAAAGGCAGGAATAGGAGTAGAAATCAAAATGCTGGGAAATACACAGCTAGTAATCATAACTCTGAATGTGAATAGAATGAACTTACCCATAAAACGCAAGTGAATAGCAGAGTGGATTAGAATCCAAAACCCTACCATATGCTGTCTGCAAGAAACACACATGAGGAAGGTAGATATGCATAGGGTGAAAGTAAGAGGATGGAGCCAAATCTATTGGGCATCAACTGATAAGAAAAAAAAAAAAAGGCAGGAGTTGCAATCATCATATCTGACAAAGCCAAAGTAAAAATAAATCTAGTTAAAAGAGATAGGAAGGTAATTACATCCTGATAAAAGGCAGTATAGACAATGAGGAAATATCTGTATGTACCAAATGGCATAGCATCCAAATTTCTAAAGGAGAAACTAGAGGAGCTCAAGGATGAAATAGATAGAAAAACTATACTAGTGGGAGATCCGAACCTTCCTATATTCGAACTAGGTAAATCAAACCAAAAAATAAATAAGAAAGAGGTGAGAGAAGCAAATGAAACCTTAGAAAAATTAGTTAGTAGACATGTGGAGAAAAATAAATAGGGACAAAAAGGAATATACCTTCTTTTCAGCAGCACATGGCACATTCACAAAAATTGACCATGTATTAGGGCACAAAAACATTGCAAACAAGTGCTAAAGGGCAGAAATAATAAATGCAACCTTCTCAGACCACAAAGGAATGAAAATAATAATTAGTAAGGGAACATGGAGAGGTAAATCAAAAATTAATTGGAAATTAAACAATACGATTCTCCAAAACCAGTTAGTTAAAGAACAAATCGTAGAAACAATTAACAACTTCATTGAAGAAAATGACAATGGTGAGACATCCTTTCAAAAGCTATGGAATGCAGCCAAAGCAGTACTCAGAGGGAAATTTATATCCTTGAATTCATATATTAACAAATTAAGAAGGGCAGAGTTCAATGAATTGGGCATGTAAATTAAAAAACTAGAAAGTGAACAAATTAAAAATCCTCAGATGAAGACTAAATTAGAGATCCTAAAAATCAAAGGAGAAATCAATAAAATAGAAAGACAAAGAACTATTGATTTAATAAATAAGACTAGAAGCTGGTACTTCGAAAAAATAAATAAAATAGACAAAGTACTAGTCAGTCTAATTTAAAAAAGGAAAGAAATAAACCAAATTGACAGTATCCAAGATGAAAAGGGAGACCTCATATCTAAGGAAGAGGAAATTAAGGCAATCATTAAAAACAACTATGCCCAATTTTATGGCAACAAATATGGCAATCTAGGTGATATGGATGAATACTTACAAAAACATAAATTGCCTAGACTAAAAGAGGAAGAAATAAATTACCTAAACAACCCCGTATCAGAAAAAGAAATTGAACAAGCCATCAAAGAACTCCCTAAGAAAAAATCCCCAGGACCAGATGGATTCACAAATTAATTCTATCAAACATTCAAAGAACAACTAATCCCAATATTATACAAACTATTTGACAGAATAAGCCAAGAAGGGATTCTACCAAATTCTTTTTATGACACAAACATGGTACTGATCCCAAAGCCAGGCAGGTTAAAAACAGAAAAGAAAACTATAGGCCAATCTCCCTAATGAATATAGATGTAAAAATCTTAAATAGGATACTAGCAAAAAGACTCCAGCAAGGCATCACAAGCTTTATCCACTATGAACAGGTAGGATTCATGCCAGGAATACAAGGATGGTTCAACATTAGGAAAACTATCCACATAATTGACCATATTAAGAAGCAAACAGACAAAAATCACATGATTATCTCAATAGAAGCAGAAAAAGGCTTTGATAAAATACAACAGCCATTCCTATTGAAAACACTAGAAAGTATAGGAATAGAAGGACCTTTCCTAAAAATAATAAACAGTATATATCTAAAACCATCAGCAAACATCATCTGCAATGGGGATAAACTCGAAGCCTTCTCAATAAGATCAGGAGTAAAACAAGGATGCCCATTATCACCTTTATTATTTAATATTGTACTAGAAACACTAGCAGTAGCAATTAGAGAAGAAAAAGAAATTGAAGGTATTAAAATTGGCAACGAGGAGACTAAGCTGTCACTCTTTGCGGATGATATGATGATTTACTTAAAGAATCCTAGAGAATCAACCAAAAAGCTAGTCAAAATAATCAACAACTTTAGCAAAGTTGTAGGATGCAAAATAAACCTGCATAAGTCATGAGCATTTCTATATATCTCCAACCCAGTTCAGCAGCAAGAATTAGAAAGAGAAATTCCATTTAAAGTCACCCGGTACAATATAAAACACTTAGGAATCTATCTGCCGAGACAAACACAGGAACTATATGAACACAACTACAAAACACTCTCCACACAATTAAAACTAGATCTAAACAATTGGAAAAATACTGATTGCTCATGGGTGGGACGAGCTAACATAATAAAAATGACCATCCTACCCAAACTTATCTATTTAGTTCCATACCCATTGAACTTCCAAAAAACTTTTTTACTGAATTAGAGAAAACCATAACAAAGTTCATTTGGAAGACCAAAGAATCAAGAATATCCAGGGAAATAATGAAAAAAAAAAGATACAAAGGAAGGTGGCCTTGCAGTCCCAGATCTCAAACTATATTACAAAGCAGTGGTCATCAAAACAATTTGATACTGTCTAAGAGACAGAAAGGATGATCAGTGGAATAGACTTGGGGTAAATGACCTCAGCAAGACAGTCTATGA